>NC_058411.1:38976167-39255634 GCF_002201575.2 Neomonachus schauinslandi | reverse complement strand
TTTAAAAAAAAAAAAAAAAAAAAAGAATATTTAAATATTTAGAAAATAAATCATCAAAAACAGTTATTAAGGATAATAAAGGCCAAATTTAATTTTTAAAGAGCTTTATTTTCATGGAGGAAACAAAAAATGAAGAAAAAAATTAGTTTTTGTTGGAAACCACTTTTCTCTTGTAACTCCAAAAGTTAAGTAGTTGTTTCTAATATTAATCCTGCATATTTTTTGATCACTTTCAATTATATTCAAAAGATCAAAAAAGAATGCTATTATGAGCCTAGATGAGGAAAATCAAGTGAAAACAAAGCAGAATATTGGTATCTAAAGTAGTTTTATTCATATTTGGTTATAAATAAGTTTACCTCCCTTACTGGATCTTAAACATTTAAGTTATTTTATCTTGAGATCAGTTATTAATATATACTGTTTTGTTTCCCACTGAATTTTATAATTTTATTTATTATGTTGATGATATTTGGAGGTGAAAGAACAAAAATGATTTTTTAAAAAATTCTAAAATCTACTCACTAATTTAACTGATGGTATAATATTATAAAAATATTAAAAATGTATGGGCTTATAAGTTTTTAAAAATTGATACTATTCCTTTGATACATATCACTTTTTCATCTGTATGTGTGATCAAGCTTACCACAGCTAACTGGCCTATATATTATTATTTTCTAAAGATTTTTATTTATTTATCTGAGAAAGAGACAGAGAGAGCACGTGTACACACAAGTGGGGGGATGGGTAGAAGCAGAGGGAGAGGGAGAAGCAGACTCCCCACTGAGCAGGGAGCCTGACATGGGACTCAATTCCAGGAGCCCAAGATCATGACTGGAGCCAAAGGCAGATGCCTACTTGACTGAGCCACCCAGGCGCCCCTAAATGGCCTACATGTTAAAGAGGTAAGCACATGAATAATGTTTTGGCAGAGAATAGAGGATACAAAAGTAACAAAAAGAATGACATAAATCAAAGAGCTGTCCTCCCACATAGATCACTTCTATTTCATGACATTATACTCTTACTGTTCTTTTACACTTATAAAGGATGTATACCTCACCATCTGGGAGACCAAAAACTCAATTATATACCATTATCAAATCTTCAATATCAGTATAACAAAGAAAACATATCAGAACCAACCCCAAGATCTGTGAAATTATTTCCCCTAGGTATTACAAACTTAGAAGACTTCAGGGACCTGCCACATAACCTAAATGAAGGAGACCAGATAAAAGAAAAATTAACAGGCAGAAACATAATCAACTGTACTTTTACTGAAATAAAATGTGCTAGTTTCCATTTGCCCTTCCAGATCTACTCTACACCTTTCCCTGCTTTGTCATTCTAGAGAATGACTCATGGACAACATCTGCCAGGGTTCTTTGTCTCTCTATCTGGCAGTTGGGTTTAGCCAATGGAAGACACTGGCAGTCTATCAAAGAGAGGAAGAACAATAAAATTTAGGCTTTAGTAGTAACTGTATTCCTTTATAAGGGCCCCAGCTACTCTTAGGCTCTCCTAAAACTCTCTGGATTCTAGCAAACTCCCTCCTCTTACACTTCAGGCCTAAGGCTGTTGCAAATTTGTCATGATTCACCAATGCTGGTCTTTTATAATTCATTACTCATCTGGTTTGGAACTGACACCTGACACCTTTTTCTTCTACAGCAAGATGTTAATGTGAGGTTGGAATTGATTGATTGCAGTATGAAATACAGACTTCAGTTCTGGGAGCCATATTTTTAAATTAGTCTCATGGCCAAAAAAAAAAAAAAAAAAGAAAAGTGTTCACAAATACAAGAACTTTAATTATGGATAAAATCTTTCATAGTAGTTTTTACATATTACTCCGGAATGTCTATAGAATTCTGGTATTCCAATGTCACTTTATTTAATTTTCAATTCACTAAATTCCATTTATAACTATTCATTCTCTTGATGGATGGACATCTGGGCTCTTTCCATAGTTTGGCTATTGTGGACAGATGAATGGATAAAGATGTGATATATACATACAATGGAATATTACTCAGCCATCAAAAAAATGAAATCTTGCCATTTGCAATGACATGGATGGAACTAGAGGGTATTATGCTAAGTGAAATAAATCAATCAGAGAAGGAAAATTATCATATGATCTCACTCATATGTGGAATTTAAGAAACAGGATCATAGGGGAAGAGAGGAAAAAATAAAACAAGACAAAATGAGAGAGGGAGATAAACCATAGAGACTCTTAATTATAAGAAACAAACTGAGGGTTGCCAGAGGGGAGGTGGGTGGGGGAATGGCGTAACTGGGTGATGGACATTAAGGAGGGCACATGATGTAATGAGCACTGAGTATTATATAAGACTGATGAACCACTGAACTCTACCTCTGAAACTAATAATACATTATATCTTAATTGAATTTAAATAAAACATTAAATAAATAAGTATAACCATTCATTCTCATTATCAGTATTAAAAAAACTAACTGCACAATTAGTTCATATTCATAAAGTTTGAAATCATGTAAACATTGAAATCTAGTCTTTTACTCCATATATTTAGAGGTGTCATACAGGCCATCACTTGTTTTTCTGGAAATTAATTTCAGCCTAGGTAAGGGGGCCAGACTACTCCTTGTCAAACTTGCAAAGATAAAATTTCTCTACAATTGAGTAAAGTAAACCATATGTCTGTATAACTACTAGTGGATGTCCTTCCAGAGGAATTTTCAGAGAATTTAGATGTAGTATCAGCCCAAAAGGCTGTCCTTAAACCAATCTTCATTTGTGATCTGAGCCAAGAATTTTGTGGATGATCTGCACAAATCAGTTTTCCTGGTTGAAAAAACTCTCTTCAAAACCGTGCTTGACTAAGCACCAAACCAACTGTGCAGCACAGCAATCTACAGTATTGTGCATCCAGTTCATTTAAGCTCCCAGCCCCACTCCACCCCCAACTCTACTATGGATTTTTTTTCCCCTCGATTGTCGGTAATTTACTATTTTGGACTGAAAGCCTAAAGAATTCTTTTTCTTCATTATTAAATCTTTTTTTTTAAAAGATTTTATTTATTTATTTGAGAGAGAGAATGAGATAGAGACAGAGAGAGCATGAGAGGGGGGAGGGTCAGAGGGAGAAGCAGACTCCCTGCTGAGCAGGGAGCCCAATGCGGGACTCGATCCCGGGACTCCAGGATCATGACCTGAGCTGAAGGCAGTCACTTAACCAACTGAGCCACTCAGCCGCCCTCATTATTAAATCTTATTAACTATAGCCCTACGCCATGCTCCAGAATTTTTCTGTTTCCTTTATTGTCAGCCCGTATTTAAAGTTTATGGTTAGGTCCTTCTCTGTGGTTGTTGATGGTGATTTTTTTAATTGTTTCTGTTGTTGTAGTTGTTAGTTATTTTGTTAGAAATTGGGGGACAGTGATTCATTCACCTATCTAGAAGTTCTTACATGAAGATTTTCATGTCTTTCCTAAACACAAAAAAGTAATTCATGTACAAGTTTAGTGTCTAAAATACTGAGTAAAACTGTACAAATTTAAAGGGAACCTAGTGTATTAAAGATTGGTTTTTATCAAGGTAGGTAGAAATAAAATGAGCTTGATTAGTAAATTCAAGAAGTGTATACATAGAAACTTTGAGGAAAGTTAGACAAAATGGGAAACCCAACAGAAGTAAAGAATGTTTTGCATTTTTTCAACCCAAGGAGTAAGAAAGCTAAGGATACTACCTACCAAGGATTAAGGTTTTGGTAAAGCCTCATGACTACTTTTGGTTGTCCTGGCAATGGGAGCCCCACCATTTGAAAGTGGTATTATAATGAAAACAAAAACAACCAAACTCATGCACATGAAGTACATGAGAATTAAAGGCAAAGTAACTTATGGTCTCACTAGCTCTATCTTGGGAAAATGTCTGGGGATGTTAAGTTTGGGAGCGTTTGTGCTCTATATAATCAGATAATGTAATCAAGTGTGATGTATCCATAGTAAATGATCCATTGTACTTATGGCAGTCACAACCTGGAAGGTTTTTACATTGAGAAAATGAAGGAGCTTATTATCTTCCTGTCAAGTATAAGACGGCTGGGGATTTAGGGAGTTCCAGCTCTTTGTCGTTTACATAGCTTTCCCCATCCTCTGCTATGGACCCAGGTTTATTCTGCACAAAGAGAAAAGTGGGATTAGAACTAAGAGTCAACATAGGAGTTCCTTGCTCCCATCAAGAATCATACTGACCCCACAAATAAATAGAGATAACTGGATTGTACATCTGTGCTCTTCTCTGCAAAAGTAGAAAATGCCACAAATTATTTAACATTTGCACACAGTTTTCCCTGTAACTTTCATAAACATCTCCACCATTTCTTTAACTTACTGATGAAAAGAATTTCTAATCAGGTTCACATTTACAAATCTTCGTTACTAATCAGAGTACATAATTTTCTCCTGCACTCAATAGACTGTGTGGCATAAGAAGAAATCTATTCGGTCTTTATCCCTGGTTTCTGACACAAAGCTCCTAAAACCCTTGGAATTTTCTGAGTGATGAGTATCTTTTGTCATTCATAAGGAGCCCCTTTAAAGCACACCTGAGTTTATGTTAATGAGTTGACAAAGAGTGGGGCTCCTAGATAGCATCAGGATGGAACTGGTCACCAGAAAGACGGAGTGATTAGAGGGTTAGAACTTTCAGCCCCACTCATGACCTCTGGGAAGAGGAAGTGGGGTAGAAGCTGGAGATCACAGCGCTGTAACAACTCTTCATGATGAGCTTCCAGCTGTTACACAATCCGTATGGCAGGATGGTTGGCACACCCCAATTTCATAGGGACAGAAACTCCTGCACTAGGGACCCTTTTGGACCTTGCTCTATGTACCTCTTCTTCATCTCTATCCTTTATATCTTTTATAATAAAATGGCAAACATAAGTAAATGTTTCTCTGAGTTCTGTGAGCCACCCTAGCAAATTAATCTAATCTGAGAAGAGGGTTGTGGGAACCTCCAATTTATAGCCAATTAGTCAGAAGCACAGGTAACAACCTGAACTTGAGGCTGGTATCTGAAATACGGCCAGTCTTGTGAGACTGAACTCTCAACGTATGGGATCTAATGCTATCTCCAGATAGATAGTGTCAGAATTGAGTTAAATTTGTAATACACCTAGTCAATCTACTAAGAATTGGAGAATTGCTTGGGGGTATGGGGAAAAAACACATTGGAACATGTAAAGAATACTGATGATTGTGGCAAAATACCACAGGTAATCGTCTATGAATACTAAAATTAATAGATGGCAGTATAACCAGGATATTAGAATGGCCTCTAAGATTTCCCACAATATATTTTAACTACAAAGAGAAAGATAGTAACTTCACAGTGGGAAAACCTGGTAAATACCACTTTAAGTGATCAGAGTTAACATCACCAATAATAAGATGTATCAATACCCTGATATGATGCACTGATAGTTCTGTGGTATTCTTGCCAAAAATACATAAACTGATCATGAGAAAATATCAGAAAGACCCAAACTAAGGAGCATTCTACACGTAACTGGCCAATAACTCTTCAAAAGGGTCAAGGGCATTGAATAATGAAAACAGAGGAACTATAATAAATTGGAGAAAACTAAGGAGATATAACAACTAAGTGTAATATATGGGATTCTGGATTGGATCTTGGACCAGGAAAAGGACGTGAGTGGGAAAACTGGTAAAATCTGTTAAGGTCTGTAGATTAGTTAACAGTATTTATCAATGTGAAAAGCTCACACAATCAATAGAAAGGCTGGAAAACCAGGCTATATAATGAGCTCCATGGAAAGCTGAGTGGTCATAATTATAGGCAATGTCATGACACAGGAATAATTTAATTATGGCACCACTGCCTTGCAGCTACATGGGTGCTACTGGGCCCTGGATGTTCCTGCTGCCATCAGAATGAATTCTAACTATCCCTGCTTCTTTGCTTCCCATGATTACACTGAAAGCCCCAGGAAGATAGCCAAACTTACACTGCCTGCCAAAACCTTAGTTATAAAAGTTTAAAATAAGCATCAGTATTTGTCAACTGTCCAGGTGGGACCCCGCTTTCCCACTAAGGCTGCCACAGTGGCAAACAAAAGGAAAGGATTCAAATGTTGGGCAACTAAAAGGCAACAAATACGCAGTATGTGAAATAATTTAAACTATTTTAATGGAGTTGAACAGGTACATTGATGTTTAGAATTTTTAAAGTGGCTTCACTATAAAGGGGGTATAGTAAACTATGGAAGTTGTTCTTTTCGTCTGCCCAGACCATTCTCCTACCTTCTTTCTTCAGATTCCTTTGGGAAACTCCTTCTCAACTCTATGTTAGTGTTGGGGCTGCCAATGATAGGGGTAGGCATACAGGACCTGAAATTGAGATATGGACATTGGGAGAGTGATTTATTTCTTCCACTGCAATTGCTTAACTGGGAGGGTGTGAGTGTGAAGCCTTTGAAAGCATTTGTCTGCCACTAGGAGAGAATCTATTTGAAGAATAAAGCAATGCAAACCAAGAGTGGAGAAAGTCCTGACAGCGGTCTTTGAGGCTCTGGATGCAGTCTCAAGATCTACCCTTGGACCTCCCAATTACATGCGCTAATAAATCTTTTGGGGAATTCAATTGCTGTCATTCGTATCCAGAAGTGTTCTGACATAGTGCAATGCATAAGATGTAGAAGATAATATCCTTTCTGTTTTGAGTTCTACAATTAAAGAGTAATGAAGAAATACAATTCCCCCACTTCCCATAGTGGGGGTAGGAAGGATATTTGGTCATCAATTCATATAAAAGTTTTAAAGGTAAAGAAAAATGCAACTTCTCTTAGGATCAAAGGGAACTATGGCCTGGTAAAAGAAAAGCTGGGAAGTTAATTGCTTGAGAAAGTCAAAATCAGGAGTAAAAGACGTATATTAAAGCTATACCATAGGAAATTCATGTTTGTTATAAGACTTTCTTAATAGGAAAGAAATAATTGAATGTTTCATAAGGTTATTTTTTTTTAAAGATTACAATTTGGGGGCGCCTGGGTGGCTCAGCTGTTAAGCGTCTGCCTTCGGCTCAGGTCATGATCCCAGAGTCCTGGGATCGAGCCCCACATCAGGCTCCCTGCTCAGCGGAGAGCCTACTTCTCCCTCTCCCACTCCCCCTGCTTGTGTTCCCTTTCTCGCTGTGTCTCTCTCTCTCTGTCAAATAAATAAAAATAAAATCTTCAAAAAAAAAAAAAAAGATTACAATCTGGCCTGCATGAGGTGGTATACAACTTAAATAATGTTGTAATAAAAGCCAAAGGATGCATTACAGTCAGATTTATCATTACCTACCTATTAAATCCTAACTTCTCTGGACCTCTGGTTTCTCACTTTTAACACAAGCATCTCTTTACACCTCTAAAATTGCGATTGAACATTAAAAGTTCATTTAGTCTGACAATTACATTTTTTTGCTACTACCAACATACATGAGCTTAGACAAGCATGAAGAGTAAGTAGAACAAATTTCAAATCATAAATTTGAACATAATACAATAGAACTTGGTGATACTCAAAATTATTTTTCCAAATGGCACAAAAACAGACACATAGATGAATGGAACAGAACCCTCTTACACTGTTGGTAGGAATGCAAGCTGGTGCAGTCACTCTGGAAAACAGTATGGAGACTCCTCAAAAATTTAAAAATAGAGCTACCCTATGACCCAGCAATTGCACTACTGGGTATTTACACCAAAGATACAAATGTAGTGATCCAAAGGGGTACCTACACCCCAATGTTTATAGCAGCAATGTCCACAATAGCCAAACTGTGGAAAGAGCCCAGATGTCCATCAACAGATGAATGGATAATGAAGATGTGGTATACATATATATATATATATATACACACAATGGAATACTACTCAGCCATCAAAAAAATGAAAGCTTGCCATTTGCAAAAACGTGGATGAACTAGAATATTATGCTAAGCAAAATAAGGCAATCAGAGAAAGACAATTATCATATGATCTCACTCATATGTGGAGTTTAAGAAACAAAACAGTATTATAAGGGAAGGGAGGGAAAAATAAAACAAGACAAAATCAGAGAGGGAGACAAACCACAAGAGACTCTTAATCATAGGAAACAAACTGAGGGTTGCTGGAGGGGAGGTGGGTGGGGGGATGGGGTAACTGGGTGATAGACATCAAGGAGGGCACATGATATAAGGAGCACTGGGTATTATATTAGACTGATGAATCACTGAACTCTACCTCTGAAACTAATAACACATTATATGTTAATTAATTGAATTTAAATAAAAGAATAAAATAAAAATTCTTTTCCCAACTGCTTTATGTATTTCATTTTTTTACTGTACTGTGCTTTTAAATCTATTGACTAGCCCTCTTTTCAACTTGTGATGCATATCTAGAAATCCATCCATTGCTTCAACCACTTAAAAAAACTTTTTATTGTAGTAAAATATACAGAACACAAAATTTACCATTTTAATCTTTCTTTGCTTTTTCAAATGTGGTGGAATACACATAAAATTTACCGTCTGAACCATTTTTAATTGTACAGATGAATGGTATTAGGTACATTCACAGTGTTGGGTTACCATCACCACCATCTATCTCTAGATCTCTTTTCACCTTGCAAAACTGATACTCTGTACCCATTAAACAATAACTCCCTATTCCCTCTTCTCTAAGCCCCTAGCAACCGCCATTTTATTTTCTGTCTCTATGAATCTGATTACTCTCATATAAATGGAACCATACAGGATTTGTCTTTTTGTGACTCGTTTATTTCACTTAGCATTATGCCTTCAAAGTCCATCCATGTCATAGCATGTATCAGAATTTCTTTCCAAGGCTGAATAATATACCATGGTATATACATACCACATTTTGCTTATCCATTCATCCATCAATGGACAGTTGGTTTGCTGCTATTATGAATAAGGCTGCTATGAACATTGGTGTACAAATATCTCTTCAAGTCCCTGCTTTCACTTCTTTGGAGTATATACCCAGAAGTAGAATTTCTGGATTATATGGTAATTCTATCTTTAACTTTTTGAGGAGCCACCATACCATTTTCTACAGCAGTTGCACTACTTTATATTCCCATAGGCAATGCTCAAGGGTTCAGTTGAGAACTACTTTTATACATTAAAATGTTTTATTATTTTTAAATAATATGCATTTCAATAACAATCACTGAAATAATCATCTAACCATGCTAATACAGCTATTATTTTCTAAAACCCAAAAGTTTTCTCATTTGTATAATTTTACAGAACAGTAATATTTTATATAATTTTTTTCTGCATTATACATCTAAGCATTTTCCATGACATTACAACACCCCAAATTATCATTTTAATGTCTGTATCATATTCAACCAAAGGGAAATACTATTGTTTTCTTTTTTTTTTTAATTTTTTTTTTTTAAGATTTTATTTATTTATTTATTTGAGACAGAGAGAATGAGAGAGAGAGAGCACATGAGAGGGGGGAGGGTCAGAGGCAGAAGCAGGCTCCCTGCCGAGCAGGGAGCCCGATGCGGGACTCGATCCAGTGACTCCAGGATCATGACCTGAGCCGAAGGCAGTCGCTTAACCAACTGAGCCACCCAGGCGCCCTATTGTTTTCTTAATCATTGAACCTTTGAACATTCAAGTTGCTTCCAATTTACATCATTAGAAATATACAAAAAACACATATGCTCACATATCCTTTTTTTCTGTTGAATACTTTCCATAGGAAGGTATCAATGTTAAAATGTTTACACATTTTTATATAGTTGTTGACAAATATCACTAAATTTATTTCCAAAGGATAACAATTTGTATTACCCTAGCAGTCTCACCACAGTGACCCATGACTAGAGGGAGTTATCCTTTTATGCATCTCTAATTCCCTAACAAGCTGCCTATCACCTGGTAAACACACAATACATGTTTACTAATTGAATTCAGGAATGAATAAATGAGAATGCCATTTAACTGAATCCTTACCATTACTGAATCTTATTTTTTTGCTAATTTATGATAGCCAGTGCATTTTAGACTGGCTTAAACTATTTTAAAGCAATAAAAATTGGGGCACCTGGGTGCCTCAGTCGGTTGGGTCTTCGGCTTTGGTCATGATCCCAGGGTCCTGGGATCGAGCCCTGCATCAGGCTCCCTGCTCGGCGGGAAGCCTGCTTCTCCCTCTCCCACTCCCCCTCCTTGTGTTCCCTCTCTTGCTGTCTCTCTGTCAAATAAATAAATTAAAAAAAAAAAGGCAATAAAAATTGCAGGCATTGGCCTGCAAATCACAAGGCCCATAAAAAATGAATCTTCTTGCTGGCATAAAAGTCTTTCTTGGTATGTAAACATTTTCCTATACATTGCCAGGTGTAATGTAATTTCACTCAATTATAACCTTTCATTCTAAACATAAAATAGTATTGTGGGGTCACTTTCCTTACTTGCCATCTTTTGTGGTATTGGGTAGATATAATCTCTATTTAGTATTTATGTATTAGCAAACAAAATAGTATCAGCCATTCTTAACTCATCATAACCAAAATGTCATTGGCTCTAGGTTTTCTTTGTCTTGTTTTTTGTTGTGAATTTTCTAGCCATTAAACTGTGAGTTCTTTGACATTAAATAATATTTCTATTTCATCTTTGTACCTGCCAAACTGACAAAACTTTGCATGATAGGAATCAACAAATATTTTTGGTATACATATTATGCTATATATTTTGTTTGATTTAATTGAGAATAATTTTAAAGAATCATGATAAAAATCAATTATATATGTATTAAAAATATACATTATAAGGTACCCTCTTTATGTTAGGGTACTAGAATAAAATTACCAGATAAAAAGGAAGATTTAAACTATCCTGAAATTCAGTGTAGTAATTCTTCTTCAAATTATAATGGGAATGTTACAAAACTGTCAAATTCTTCCCAAAGCAATCTTCAAGTTAATCAACATAGACAATCATTCTTTTCATTTCTATGGCAATAAGAAAATTTTAAGCAGTATCTTTTGATTGGAGTTGTCTTGAAAATTACTTTGTTGGAGGCCTTTATTTTAAAATGCAACAAGACTGAAATATTAAATGTAATTTGTCATGCAGCCTAGAGAAAGAATGAAGCATTTGGTACATTTTTCCTAATTGTTTCTGATTGCTGCCTGGGTAGCTCCAGCACTTCTCCATCTTCAAAATCACCTTCCAGGGCTTCAACATCTTTGACCATTACTTTTAATCAAAGGGGCTAAACATAAAATAAATTTGACTATTATGTAGCAGAAATCTTAACAATACTGGCTTTCACATTTTTATTTAATTGACCTTAAAGAGAGAGGCCTCAGAAACTAAACTGTTAATGAATTCTGATTAAGGTGACAAATTACCTAATGTTAATACTGACAGAAATCACTGTCCCAGGAAAAGTGGTCAATACTAAAGTCAATGGAATTCAGTTTTCCAATGATAATCATGTTTCGTGAGGGCCTGTTTAACAATAAATAAAGCTCATTCGTATGTTTAAAGTGTGATTATTTAGAAAACTTATACACCTTAAAAATTTGCATGAATTTCCTTCACACTAAGAGCACTGTTTTCTTAAATTTCCACATTGTAATCTGATACATATTGTTAAGCAATACATATTGTTAAAAATACATTAACAGGATGAAGCAGGGAGCCGTGATTCCGCGGGCAGATATTGGAGGATAAACGGCAGCGGGAGGGTGCCTGGCGCTGGGGATCCTACACCGCTGGTGAGCGACAGCCTTGCGTGCTGGGGACGGGCACAGACTCTCAGACTGGTAGCAGTGGGGAAAGGACTTTAGGGCAGCCCCCGGGGTGGAAACCCGGAGTGGTGGGGTCACGCACGCGCGAACTGGGAGCGGCTGGCAGTTTTAGAAGCACAAAGGGCAGAGACGTGCCCCGACCTGGAGGCAGGACTGGGAGCACTACGGAGGGGCGCACAACCCAGGACGCTGCAGTTTATAGCAGCATGGACAGAAATGGAGACGGTGTGGCCTGGAGAGCTCACTGAAGAACAGACTGCAGTCTCTCTGCTCTGAGGCAGAGGGTTGGAAATGGTCTCTTCTGCTCTGACTCGCAGAAGAGATGCAGAAAGCCGCCAGGGAAAGCCGCCAGAGAACAAAAGCCCCAAAAACTGATTCCCGCTGAGCCCATCCCCCGCCACAGGGGCACAGGGCAACTCCGCCCAAACAGGGTTGCCTGAGTAACAGCGCCGCAGGCCCCTCCCGCAGAAGACAGGCTGGGAAAACAAGAGGCCAGCAACCCTAAGGTCCCAAGAAAACAGGCGCATCTTGCTTGGGTTCTGGTCAATAATTTGGACTCTATACATTCCCTCAAACACCCATCAACAGAATGACTAGGAGGAGGAGCCCCCAAAAGAGAAAAGACTCAGAGATTATGACTTATGCTGCAGATTTACAAATGGATGCAGATACAACCAAGATGTCGGAGATGGAATTCAGGCTAGCAATTGTGAAGACAATGGTTAGAATGGAGAAATCACTTAATGGCAACATAGAGTCTCTAAGGGCAGAAATGAAAGGTGAATTGGCAGAACTTAAAAATGCTATCAATGAGATCCAATCCAATCTAGATAATCTAACAGCTAGGGTAACTGAGGCAGAAGAGAGAATAAGCAACCTGGAAGACAATATAATAGATAAAAAGGGAAAAGAGGAGGCCAGGGAAAAACAACTCAGAATCCATGAAAATAGAATCAGAGAAATAAGCGACACCATGAAGTGTTCCAATGTCAGAAAAATTGGAATCCCGGAGGGAGTGGAGAGAGAGAGAGGACTAGAAGATGTATTTGAGCAAACTGTAGCTGAGAACTTCCCTAATCTAGGGAATGAAACAAACATTCGTGTCCTAGAGGCAGAGAGGACCCCTCCCAAGATCAAGGAAAACAGGCCAACACCCCGGCATGTAATAGTAAAACTTCCAAATCTTAGAACCAAGGAAACCATCTTAAGGGCAGTTAGGGGGAAGAGATTCCTTACGTACAGAGGGAGGAACATCAGAATAACGTCAGACCTATCCACAGAGACCTGGCAAGCCAGAAGGGGCTGAAAGACATATTCAGGGTACTAAACGAGAAGAACATGCAGCCAAGAACACTTTATCCGGCAAGGCTGTCATTTAGAATGGATGGAGAGATGCAGAGCTTCCACGACCGGCAGAAACTGAAAGAATATGTGACCACTAAGCCGGCCCTGCAAGAAATATTAAGGGGAGTTCTATAAAAGGAGTAAGACCCCAAGAGTGATATACAACAGATATTTACAGGGACAATCTATAACAACAACGTCTTCACAGGCAACATGATAACAATTAATTCATATCTTTCAATAATCACTCTCAATGTGAATGGCCTAAACGCTCCCATAAAACGGCACAGGGTTGCAGACTGGATAAAAAGACAGGATCCATCCATATGCTGCCTACAAGAGATTCATTTTGAACCTAAAGATACATCCAGACTGAAAGTGAAGGGATGGAGATCCATCTTCCATGCCAGCAGATCTCAAAGGAAAGCTGGGATAGCAATTCTTATATCAGACAAATTAGATTTTTTTTTAAATTTTTTATTGTTATGTTAATCACCATATATTACATCATTAGTTTTAGATGTAGTGTTCCATGATTCATTGTTTGTGCATAACACCCAGTGCTCCATGCAGAACGTGCCCTCTTTAATACCCATTACCAGGCTAACCCATCCTCCTACCCCTCTCCCCTCTAGAACCCTCAGTTTGTTTTTCAGAGTCCATCGTCTCTCATGGCTTGTCTCCCCCTCCGATTTCCCCCCCTTCATTCTTCCCCTCCTGCTATCTTTTTTTTTTTTCTTAACATATATTACATTATTTGTTTCAGAGGTACAGATCTGAGATTCAACAGTCTTGCACAATTCACAGCGCTTACCAGAGCACATACCCTCCAAATTAGATTTTAAACTAAAGTCTGTAATTAGAGACACAGAAGGACACTATATCATTCTTAAAGGATCTATCCAACAAGAAGATCTAACAATTGTAAATATCTATGCCCCCAACAAGGGAGCAGCCATCTACATAAGCCAACTGTTAACCAAAATAGTCATATTGATAACAATACGTTAATTGTAGGAGACCTCAATACTCCACTCTCAGCAATGGACAGATCATCTAAGCAGAAAATCAACTAGGAAACAAGAGCTTTGAATGATACATTGGACCAGATGGACCTCATAGATATTGACAGAACATTCCACCCTAAAACAACAGAATACTCATTCTTCTCGAGCGCACATGGAACTTTCTCCAGAATAGACCATATACTGGCTCACAAATCAGGTCTCAACCGATACCAAAAGATTGAGATTATTCCCTGCATATTCTCAGAGCACAATGCTTTAAAACTGGAACTTAATCACAAGAAAAAATTGGCAGAAATTCAAACACTTGGAAGCTAAAGACCACTCTGCTCAAGAATGTTTGGGTCAACCAGGAAATCAAAGAAGAACTTAAACAATTCATGGAAACTAATGAGAATGAAAACACATCGGTCCAAAACCTATGGGATACTGCAAAGGCGGTCCTAAGGGGGAAATACATAGCCATCCAAGCCTCACTCAAAAAAATAGAAAAATCCCGAATTCACCAACTAACTCTACACCTTAAAGAACTAGAGAAAAAGCAACAAACGACGCCTAAGCCATGCATTAGAAGAGAAATAATTAAAATTAGAGCAGAAATCAATGAATTAGAAACCAGAAACACAGTAGATCAGATCAACGAAACTAGAAGTTGGTTCTTTGAAAGAATTAATAAGATCGATAAACCACTGGCCAGACTTATCCAAAAGAAAAGAGAAAGGACCCAAATTAATAAAATTATGAATGAAAGGGGAGAGATCACGACTAACACCAAGGAAATAGAAACAATTCTTAGAAATTCTTATCAACAACTCTATGCCAATAAACTGAGCAATCTGGATGAAATGGAGGCCTTCCTGGAAACCTATAAGCTGCCAAGACTGAAACAGGAAGAAATTGACAACCTGAATAGGCCAATAACCAGTAACGAGATTGAAGCAGTGATCGAAAACCTCCCCAAAAACAAGAGTCCAGGGCCTGATGGATTCCCTGGGGAATTCTACCAAGCATTCAAAGAAAAAATAATACCTATTCTACTGAAGCTGTTTCAAAAAATAGAAACAGAAGGAAAGCTTCCAAACTCATTCTATGAGGCCAGCATTACCTTAATCCCCAAACCAGGCAAAGACCCCTTCAAAAAGGAGAATTTCAGACTGATATCCCTGATGAATATGGATTCCAAAATCCTCAACAAAATCCTAGCTCATAGGATCCAACAATACATTAAAAGGATCATCCACCACGACCAAGTGGGATTTATCCCCGGGATGCAAGGGTGGTTCAACATTTGCAAATCAATCAATGTGATAGAACACATTAATAAGAGGAGGGAGAAGAACCATATGGTCCTCTCAATTGATGCAGAAAAAGCATTTGACAAAATACAACACCCTTTCCTGATTAAAACTCTTCAGAGTATAGGATAGAGGGAACATTCCTCAAGTTAATAAAATCCATCTATGAAAAACCCATAGTGAATATCATCCTCAATGGGGAAAAGCTGAGAGCCTTTCCCTTAAGATCAGGAACACATCAAGGATGCCCACTCTCACCACTATTGTTCAACATAGTATTAGAAGTCCTAGCAACAGCAATCAGACAACAAAAAGAAATGAAAGGTATTCAAATTGGCAAAGAAGAAGTCAAACTCTCTCTTTTCGCAGATGACATGATACTTTATGTGGAAAACCCAAAAGACTCCACCCCCAAATTACTAGAACTCATCCAGCAATTCAGTAATGTGTCAGGATACAAAATCAATGCACAGAAATCAGTTGCTTTCTTATACACTAACAACGCAACTGTAGAAAGAGAAATTAGAGAAACGATTCCATTTACGATAGCACCAAAAACCATAAGATACGTCGGAATAAACCTAACCAAAGAGGTAAAGGATCTATACTCTAGGAACTACAAAACACTCATGAAAGAAATTGAAGAAGACACAAAAAGATGGAAAAATATTCCATGCTCATGGATCGGAAGAATAAACATTGTTAAAATGTCTATGCTACCCAGAGCAATCTATACCTTCAATGCCATCCCGATCAAAATTCCAATGACATTTTTCAAAGTGCTGGAACAAACAATCTTAAAATTTTTATGGAATCAGAAAAGACCCCAAATCGCCAAGGAAATCTTGAAAAAGAAAAACAAACCCGGGGGCATCACGTTGCCCAATTTCAAGCTATATTACAAAGCTGTGATCACCAAGACAGCATGGTACTGGCACAAAAACAGACATATAGACCAATGGAACAGAATAGAGAACCCAGGTATGGACCCTCAACTCTATGGTCAAATAATCTTTGACAAAGCAGGAAAAAACATGGAATGGAAAAAAGACAGTCTCTTCAATAAATGGTGCTGGGAAAATTGGACAGCCACATGCAGAAGAATGAAATTCGACCATTCTCTAACACCATTCACAAAGATAAACTCAAAGTGGATGAAAGATCTCAATGTGAGACAGGAATCCATCAAAATCCTAGAGGAGAACATAGGCAGTAGCCTCTTTGACATCGCCCACAGCAACTTCTTTCAAGATACATCTCCAAAAGCTAGTGAAACAAAAGCAAAAATGAACTTTTGGGACTTCATCAAGATAAAAAGCTTCTGCACAACAAAGGAAACAGTCAACAAAACAAAGAGGCAACCCACAGAATGGGAGAAGATAATTGCAAATGACACTACAGATAAAGACTGGTATCCAAGACCTATAAAGAACTTCTCGAACTCAACACCCAAAAAACAAATAATCAAGTCAAAAAATGGGCAGAAGACATGAAAAGACACTTTTCTGAAGAAGACATACAAATGGCTAACAGACACATGAAAAATGTTCATCATCATTAGCCATCAGGGAAATCCAAATCAAAACCACACTGAGATACCACCTCACACCAGTTAGAATGGCAAAAATGCGATTAAGAATTCCTCGTATCAGTGAGGTCATATGATACATGTCTTTCTCTGTTTGACTTATTTCGCTCAACATAATACCCTCCAGTTCCATCCACGTCGTTGCAAATGGCAAGATCTCATTCCTTTTGATGGCTGCATAATATTCCATTGTATCTATATACCACATCTTCTTTATCCATTCATCTGTCGATGGACATCTTGGCTCTTTCCACAGTTTGGCTATTGTGGACATTGCTGCTATAAACATCAGGGTGCACTGAGGGTTCTAGAGGGGAGGGGGGTGGGAGGATGGGTTAGCCTGGTGATGGGTATTGAGGAGGGCACATTCTGCATGGAGCACTGGATGTTATGCACAAACAATGAATCATGGAACACTACATCTAAAACTAATGATGTAATGTATGGGGATTAACATAAGAATAAAAAAAATTAAAAAAAAAAAAGAATGGCAAAAATGGACAGGGAAAGAAACAACAAATGTTGGAGAGGTTGTGGAGAAAGGGGAACCCTCTTACACTGTTGGTGGGAATGCAAGTTGGTACAGCCACTTTGGAAAACAGTGTGGAGGTGCCTCAAAAATTTAAAAATAGTGCTACCCTATGACCCAGCAATTGCACTACTGGGTATTTACCCCAAAGACACAGATGTAGTGAAAAGAAGGGCCATATGCACCCCAATGTTCATAGCAGCAATGTCCACAATAGCCAAACTGTGGAAAGAGCCGAGATGCCCTTCAATAGATGAATGGATAAAGAAGATGTGGTCCATATATACAATGGAATATCACTCAGCCATCAGAAAGGATGAATACCCAACTTTTACATCAACATGGATGGGACTGGAGGAGATTATGCTAAGTGAAATAAGTCAAGCAGAGAAAGTCAATTATCATATGGTTTCACTTATTTGTGGAACATAAGGAATAGCATGGAGGATATTAGAAGAAGGAAGGGAAAAATGGGGGGGGGGAAGTGGAGAGAGAGATGAACCATGAGAGACTATGGACTCTGAGAAACAAACAGGGTTTTAGAGGGGAGGGGGGAGGGGGGATTGGTTAGCCCAGTGATGGGTATTAAGGAGGGCACATACTGCATGGAGCACTGGGTGTTATACGAAAACAATGGATCGTGGATCACCACATCAAAAACCAATGATGTATTGTATGGTGACTAACATAACACAATAAAATTAAAAATATATATATATATTAACAGCACAAAAGAGTAACATAAAAAGTAAAAGTTCCCCTTCCCATCAAACCCCAATTAACTTTTAGAGGTTAACTTCTATCATAGTTCCTTAGGTATCCTTCAAAAATAAACATATATAAAGCATGCTCATGCATACATCTAGGTTTTAACATTTTTAAATTATACAAATTGTAAATTTTAAATTTTTTACTTTAGACATGTTTGCATAGCAATACACATAGATATTCCTTACTTACCTAACTTATTTAACCTGCTGTCTATTGAAGAATGTTTTGTGTTTTGCTACATTGTAAGTAAATCTTTGCACAAATATCGTTGCATACTTAGGTGAGAAATCTGTAAAGGTGGGATATCTGTAAAGTATATTTCTAGAGATGAAATTTCTCTGTCAAAGGGAACTGCAGAGCCAAGCTAAGTTTCAAAGTGTACCTGCAATCTACTATCCCACCAACATCAATTATTGTTGATATTGTTATTTATATTTTATGTATAAATTTTGTTGTTGATATAGTTTATGTATAAGGTTTTTGTGTTTTGTTTTGTTTTGTTTGCTAAATGTGGTTTAATTTCCCTTACATATTTATCTGTGAATAACCTCCAGTTTTCGTATTTTTAAATATATTAACCTAAAGAGGGCATCACAATGTAAGCTGTAGGAAGTCATTCTAACCATTCTAACCAGGACTTTTCCATTCAACAGCAATAGTATCTTGAATCTGGAAAGATTTTGAGAGGATATATAAACTTTCCTCTACCTTCAGACAAATTACACTAAACTCCCTCTCTACCTTACCCCCCCCACACACATTCAATTACAATTTCAAACAAAAATTTTATCAGGCAATTTGTTCATTGCACTTCCTTATATATTCATTCTAAAGGAAAGTAAATACTATGTTCACATGATCCTAAACAGTTGGTACATTTATAAATAAAGAAGTTAGCAGGTAAATGCCAGAAAAGGACATCTAAAAACTTCAGCTCTAGCTTTACAAATTAGTATTACTAAGACATATCCTTGGTAACAGTTTCAATAGAAGATGTTAATTTATGTCCCAACCTTAGTGTAGGACACTGGGAATAAAGACTATGAAATCTCATCTGCACAGTCAGCTCTTATTTACGTGTGCCAAAATAAGGGGGAACTGTTGTAAGTAATGCAGATCTATGTGTACCTTAATTTTTGTAAAGAGTCAAATTGTGAATATGCATGTGGATATTTAGAGTTTGATCTTTCAGTGAAGGTTACACTCACAAACTCTTACAAAATTTAACATAATTTTAAATATTCTAATTTAGTGATTTTCATTCTATCAATAATTCTACTGTGCTCTTTTATTTTTTTATTTTATTTTAGTTTTAAGATTTTATTTGTTTATTTGACAGAGACACAGAGAGACAGAGCAGCAGGCAGAGGGAGAGGGAGAAGCAGGCTCTCCAAGGACCAGGGAGCCCGACGTGGGGCTTGATCCCAGGACCCTGGGGTCATGACCTGAGCCTAAGGTGGATGCTTAACCAACTGAGCCACCCAGGCGCCTATACTATGCTCTTTCTAAACAAATACCTAAAATAAGTTTCCAGTGGTGACAACTTTCTAAAATAATATTAACTAAAACACTCCTAAAATTAAAAATCTAATCTGTGAAGTTATTGATGTGAAATAATAATGAAATTTAAGAACTACACAAGAAAATTAAAAATTCTTAAAACCAAAATCTGAGAAATTCTACCCTTTTCACCCTACACTCATCAGAAATTAATATAAACTTTTTGGAATTGTAGGGGCGCCTGGGTGGTTGTCGGTTAAGCAGCTGCCTTCGGCTCAGGTCATTATCCCAAGGTCCTGGGATTGAGCCCTGAGTCAGGCTCCCTGCTCAGCGGAGAGCCTGCTTCTCCCTCTCCCTCTGCCTGCTGCCTCTGCCTACTTGTGCTCTCTCTCTGTCAAATAAATGAATAAAATCTTTAAAAAAAGAAAAAAACTTTTCAGAATTGTAATTTAAAATATATATTACAACAAAGTTTAAAACTAATTAATGGCAAGCTATGATTACATTATACGTCGTTTATTTTATAGTCCTACTTATGTTTACCTAGTATGAAATTTTTTTTTTATATTAAAGGAAGTTTCAATGTGAAACTTCATAATTAGCAACTGGTCACTCCTTGTCTTTATTTTATTGAAGTATAGTTGATACACAATGTTACATTAGTTTCAGGTGTACAACAAAGAGACTGGACAAGTTTATAAGTTATACTATGCTCACTATAAGTGCAGCTACCACCTGTCACCATACTACCTTATAACAATACCACTGACTATATTCCCTACGCTGTACCTTTTATCCCTGTGACTTATTCATTCCCTAATTGGAAGCCTAAATCTCTCACTATCTTTCACCCATTTTGCCCATCCTGTCATCCCCCTCCCCTCTGGCAACCATCAATTTGTTCTCTGTATTTATCGGTCTGTTTCACATATTTCACATATAAGTGAAATCATGTGGTATTTGTCTTTCTCTGACTTATTTCACTTACCATAATACCCTACTCCCTGTCTTTAATGTCCTCGTAACTCAATGTCACCCAACCCATATACCTGTGAACATACTAAAGTTGCTACCCACCACATGCCCATTCATATGGTCTTTATATACATTTATATGCATACATTTTGTGACATAAAGAAATTAGATCAATTTCAACAAGCCATGTAAAAAACTGATCATCTCATTTTATAGTCCCTTTTTTCTCTCCCAACGGTTTTCTTCATGTTTACCAATATCCAAACCCTGGCATTCTCTTTTAATCTCATGATTTCAAATAATTTTTTTTTAAATGTAGAATACTTCCAAATCTCTATGTCTTGACCTGTCTCTCCCAAGGTCCAATCCTATATCTGCAACTGGACATACCCCACAAGCCCTTAAAACACATAATGTCTCAAAGTGGTTTATCTTTCCAAACCTATTCTTCCTCCTATGCTTATTTTAAGGGTACCTCAAACTTTGTGGTCACACAGCTCATCTTTTGAAACTTAGCTCATCTTTTTCTTTGGTCTCCTCACCCCCACCCATTCCCCACCCTAATCCAAAGCTTTACAAATTTTAGCTTTTCTATTGCCTTGCCCTGGAAGTTCAGCTTTCAAATTCCCTGAAGCCACTTTTCCACTTTAAATCATCTTACCCCGTGCTGCAGCTCTCTATTATTTTCAGAGCCCTCTAGTCAGTGGCCTGTGGGCAATGGGGCAGAGTGAGGATTTTATAACTGGCTTCTTTTGTTTTTTTACTTTTTGGCAAGAGGACTAACTTGAAAATGGGCAAAACCATTACACAAAAACATGTATGCCGTGATAATGGCTGGGTAAACATTTTCTCTGGCTAAAGAAGCAGCTCCAGATTTTTGGTAATGTTTCACTTTATGTCAATCAGCAGGGTTAACAGAAAAAATGTGGATCTTGAAGACATACAGATATAGGCTCATTTCCAAATCTCATTTGTTTTACTTTTCTGAAGCTCCAGATTCCTTGTATTTGAAATGAGAATAACAATAATCTACCTCCGTAAGGTTAAAATTAAATAAGGCTCATAGGTATCTGACTTATGCTCTAAATATTTGCTAAATGAATGAATTATGGTCTCCATTCTGGAATACCTCTTCTCCTGCATCTTCATCCAGCTAACTTGTACTTATTTTTTATACCTCTGTTGCAGCCATCCTGAATTTCCCTAGAATGACTCCTATGTCCCACTTCTGTGTTTCTATGGCTCCAGTGCCTCTTTATCACATACTCTGTAATTACTTATGTCTCATTATATTTTGGTAAATTCCTTGATGATAGGGATCATGTGTTATTTGACTTTGTATCTGCAGCAAATAGGTGTGGTTCCTGGCAAACATCATCTACTATTTCAATAAATACTGAATGAATACTTTTTTTTTTTTAAAGATTTTATTTATTTATTTGACAGAGAGAGACACAGCGAGAGAGAGAGCACAAGCAGGGGGAGTGGGAGAGGGAGAAGCAGGCTTCCCGTGGAGCAGGGAGCCCGATGCAGGGCTCCATCCCAGGACCCTGGGATCGTGACCTGAGCCGAAGGCAGACGCTTAACGACTGAGCCACCCAGGCGCCCCCTGAATGAATACTTTTTATGTACAAGTAGCCAAAGGCCTTGTACCATAAGCTTTACTAATTTTATTCCAAGTGCAAAGTAACAAACATACTGGAAAAAAAGAAAAATTTAACAACCAAATATCTACAGCAGGTATTACAACAACAAAAATATTAATTCTGATTGAATTATACGTTTAGGGTGACAAAAATACAGCCTCTCTACATGAAGAGAATAGCTCATTCTAAGCACTTAAGCTGTGCCTAACTAAGCGATCTACAGTTATTTAACCCAATCTACCCAACTCCCTGCAGGATAAATTTTGTCTCCATTATTAACCCTATTTTATAAGATTTGGAAACTGAGCACCAGGAAGATTAGGTAACCCCTGTATCACACAGGTAGTGAGCTGTGATGTCAGGGTTCCAACAACTTAGGACTTCCTGACTCCAGAGCCTCAACTCTTAACCACACTACACTGACTTCCTAGCAATTGCAGATGCCTCAAAGATGCTTAATGTGGTACCCTGACCCATGACGACTAAGGTTATGTCTTCCCCCAAAGTATGGGAAACATTAAGTCCATTTCCCCATCAGACCGAACTATGAAAGGTTTACCCACTAATTGTGTCTTCGAAGTATATGTACGTCATTGAAACTCTGCACGAGGTTTTCTTCCACATACTTAATAAACTACATTTTCCCTCTGAATAGAGTAGCATTTATCTATCTATCTAAGCTTTGGATTTCTTTTAATATTAACACACAAAAATTTTTCCTATTATGGCCTGAAAACCTAGATGTTTAAGAACTAAGCCATCAATTCCAGTAAAGCCAGAAAACAAAAAAGGCCGCATTTATAGTCTTGAGGTAAGGAGATCCAAATAAGACAGTCCTTGAACACTCAGGAGGCCCAAGTATGCAGAATTGCTAGAGTGTCAATCACTTAGGGAAACACAAGTACCTGACACAAAATACTGACAAATTGGCTTCGGAGTTCCCTTAAATAGCCTCTAAATCATTTGAGACCAATTACCAATTTAACGCTCTAAGGGGCCGCCTTGTGGACTTCCAACTAGCAATCTGAAAGATGTCCAGAACATGAGGAAGAAATCAAACTTCATGGAAAATGGAGGCGGTGGGCGTCTAACTTTAAACTAGCAAAACTGGGACTCCGTGGCCATCCTGCAGAGATTCCCCGACCTTAAATTGCCTCTAAGTATTAACAGTCCGCTACGGGTTTTTTTTTTTTTCCTCCCAATTAGGATACGTGGACTTTGCCTTATTTTATTAATAAACAGATACCTTCTTAGTAGCATGATTCAATGATGGACATTGTGGTTCCTTGCATTTAAAAATCTCCTCTGGGAGAAAAAATATGCAATAAAGGGCAATAGCTAGCACGTATATTCAGTTCCAAATCTTCCAAGCCGAAGAGGATGTATGAAGTGTTACTTAAAAGCATTTATTACCGTGGGTGTGCTGGGTGGTGATGGCCAAAGTGCTGATACAGTTAACGGAACTTGCGAGACGGCGAGCGGTTGGAGTCACACTACACGCCTGAGGCTGCAGTCAGACCACCCTCAAGCCAAAGCTCGCGAAATGGCGGCCGCACGTCAATCTGCCAGAAAGCACTACCCACTCCCTTGGACACGTCACGTCACCAGGGAAACGGCGCTCTTGCGTAGGGGCGCGGCCCTGGGTGAAAGTTCAGAGCTTGCTGAGATCCTCTCCCCTCGCCTCGGTGGAGGCCCAAAGCGAGCCCAGAGCGGGAGAGACTCCCACGACCCCTAATCAGGGGAGCGTGGGCCCACGCCTGGAGTGAACGAAGCGCGCCTCTTCCCCACCTCCGCCTCGCCTAGCGGGCGGGTGGGGAAGCGCCCCAGGGCGAGCACAAGCTGAGGGGCGGGGCGAGTCGAGCGCCCGAACCGCCCCCGAGCGAGGTCTCGGTTCAGCGGCGGTGGCGCCCGCTAGAGTTGACGTTAGCCATGGAAACGCGGAGAAGGCTCAGGCGCGATCGCGGTGAGCCGGTTACCTGGCCACTAGAGCTTCTCTGCTTCTGCATTCGGGTCGCAGGCAGCCTCCGGGCGGGATCGCCCAACCCGGGTTTACCTGCAAAAATGCAGTTCCCGGGATTCCTTCGCATCGCCTCTTTCCTCGGGTGACTCGAGGTACGTTCCTTCCCCGACACCCACCTGGGGACGTCTTGGTCACCTAAATTTCAAAGCCTATGCAGAGCCACGTTGTTCTGGCAGTTTTAATTGCCACAGATTTCTCGTTCTTCGTTATAAAACCTTCAAGTGCGATTATTGCACTTTAGACGGAAGGTGAACTCAGTGGCTAGAGGAATCAATCCAATGTGACTTTAACTTTCTTTCAAAAGACTGATTTAGCTTGTTGAGTTACAGCATTTTGTTTCTAAGGGACACTTGCGAAATGGAAAACGGTCCATTGAGTCTTGATTTAGTGATGTCCTTGTTACCCCAATAAAGTGTACAAATTGCATCCCTTAGACAGTACTGTACTCTTTCCTTACCTCGAACTAAACCGCGTTTGCCCCAACTTGGTCAACTTCTGGCCCCTGAACATGAATAACTCTTCCCCCGCGCCCCCCATCTGCTGCCTCTTTTCACGACTGTCAAGGACCGATGTTTACATCAATGAATCTACAACATCAGAGGTTATTTATCAAATCTGTGAAATGATTATCTGCTCTTTACCAATCATTTCTCTTTTATTCAGCGATATATAATATTAGGTGGATTCTTGTTGTGTGTGTGTGTGAATCACTCTTACAATTAGGGCAAAGACCATCCTTTATATTATTGAGTGTCCACTACCACCCATGTCAGATCTCCAAACCCTTATAGCATCCAGAGCCAGACTCATGACCAGATATTGCCATTTTAGTAATTTAACTGCGACATTTGTCAGCCACTCTTAAACTTCCTACTAGTTATTAACAGACAGTACCGGGTTAGGGAACTTTTCTGTTTCTTTTTCCTTTGTAAGAACTTTGTTGAAATGGAGTTCACATTCCATACAGTTCACTCATTAAAAGTGTACAATTCAACAACTGAAACTAATACACTGTATGTAACTAACTGGAATTTACATTTAAAATTTTTAAAAATGTATTAAAGATTTTAAAAAGTGTACAGTGGTTTTTAGTATATTCACAGAATTGTGCAACTATTACTATGGTCAATTTTAGAACATTTCATCACCCCTTTAAAAAGCCCTTTATCCTTTAGGAATTACTCCCTCCCACCCTTGTCACTATCCCCACCAGCCTTAGGCAAACATTAAACTGTTTTCTGTCTTTATAGATTTGCATGTTCTGGACATTTCATATAAATGGAAGCATACAAGTTTCATCCATGTTGTAGCATATGTCAGTACTTCATTCTTGTTTATAGCCTAATAATATTCCATCGTATGGATATACCACATTTTATTTCATCTGTTGATGGACATTTTGGGTGTTTTCACTTCTTGGCTATTAATATTTCTGCAATGAATGTTTGTGTACAAATTTTTGTGTAGACTTATGTTCTCATTTCTCTTAGGTAAATACCCAGGAATAGAATTGCTAGGTCATATGGTAACTTTATGTTTAGCCTTTTTAGGAACTGCCAGACTGTTTTTGAAAGCAGCTGCACCATTTTGCCTTACAACTTGGGGGTTCGGTTTTCTCCACAATCTCACCAATACTATTTTGATAACCAGTCAAGTGGATTTGAAGTGATATCTCGTTGTGGTTTTGGTTTGCATTTTTCTAATGAGTGAGTAATGATGTGGGGCATTGTCTTGTGTGATTATTAGCAATTTGTAAATTATCTTTGGAGAAATGTCTATTTTAATCCTTTAAATTGGCTTATTTGTTTTTTTCACTATTGAGTTGTAAGAGTTCTTTATATATTCTGGATGTAAATCCCTTATCATATATATGATTTGCAAAAATTTTTTCCCATTCTGAGTGTTGTTTTCATTTTCTTGATGGTGAGAACCTTTTCTTCTAGACACTTTCCCATTTGTGTTTCTTTATCTCTTATCAAGGAGTCCTACATGCCAGTGCCCTCATGCTGGCTTAGCTAACAAAAGTTTCCCATTTGACATTTTGGAGATTCCTCTCAGGCCCACTTTTCCCTGAAAACTCTCCCAAATTATCCTTCTATTTTTCTAGCCTCAAAAATAAAATTCCCTTTCATTTGGCAGTGGCTTGGTATGATTGAAAAACTCAGTCAGCCACCAACTGACATGGTGTGTTGGTTAAGTCACTTAATTTCACTGGTTCTCAGTTTTCTTTTCTGTAAAGTAAGTTGGTTTATTTCTGGTAATTCATGTGAATGGTAGACTTCATTCACCTGATACTTGATTTTGAAAGAAAAACTTGTTAATTGCTTTGAATTTATAATTGGTAAGATGTATGCAGTGTGGGAAATGTAGATTGGAAGAGAAGTGTTAGCTGGGCCTGCTGCATATTTGTGAGGCGCTGATGTGACTTTTGGCTATTTTCTACCATCTTATTTTTCCAAAAGTAATGGAATGTTAATAATTCATATTCTAGTGTTGTACATTTGAGAAGGGTGAATCATAGAACTGACAACTCATCATTCTACCTATGAAGCTTTCCCAGTATCTGCACTAAATAGATCCTTTGAGCTATCTACTTAGCCTTTCCATCCAGTCAGTTTTCTCTACAAACCAATTCCTGTGAATATACAGAAAACTCTTAGATTCAAAGACCCTCCTAAAATCTTGAATTTGAATAAATACCATTTTGTAGATCAAAGAGATGTTATTGTGCTTGTTCTTTCACTTTAAGACTCTTTTTAGGTGCTTGAGTAGATTTTCCTTTTATTGGTGGGTAGAAGAGACTGCTTACTACATAATTGATAAACTATAACATGAAATATGTTTTTCATGTTTTAGCACTCAATGTCTTTCAAAAGGTTCTTCAAGAATTTAGTTGTTTGTCACTGGTATGGCATTTAGTTAGGATTCATAGAGTATTTTCAGAATTATAGGGTTGGCTATCTTTGCATCTCTAGATTCCTGCTAATATCCTCAACAGTTAGCACTTGGCTATCAAAAAAGTCCATAGATGCTTTTTTGTTAGAACTGCTCTGACAGGAACAGGTCATTTTATCCAGGGTAAATGAGAATAAAGTTGTGTCATAGCATGTTTTTTGAGTACTCAGGTGTAAGCCATTTTGTTTCTTTTCCAGACCTGAAGTTTTTTGTTTTCCAAATTAGTAAAGGTGTGAAAAGTAGAACTTCAGTATATTTCCTTTCAAATTTTTAAAAATACTTTTTAGGAACATGGATGAGGACATTCTATATATTACTGACAGAGTTTGTGTAGACATTTTTTAAACAAGCAGGAATTACTTTTTCTTGACAAGTTAATTTTGTTTAATAATTTTATGTTATTTATAGACTAACTTTGTGTATCGTTTATTCTCTTGATAATGAGAATTAAAATAATTTCGGAGTTTTTACCAGTAATAATTATTTGAGAGGGAAATAATCTGTATCCCACTGGATTATAAACTTCTTTGGATCAGCCTTATTACCATTACCTAGTACATCATGGGTATTCAAAAGCTTAAATGTGTGGAAAGTACTAAATTTTCATTTAGCTATTTCTCTATGAAAGGAAGGTTAACACATTTGTCTATATTAACAGCTGTCAGAATGAACTCTTTAATCTTCACCAGCATCTTCTAACAGTGCTTCAAGAGCAAGTTAACATAGGGGGAGAAAAAAAGATTATAACATATGTCAGAGCTAATATCCTTCATATGTAAAAAGTCCTTTCAAATTAATAAGAGACGTGAACACTTTAAAAGAAAAAGAGACAAAGGACCCAAAAAGGCAATTTACAAAGAAATTAAATGACATTTATCTGCATGTATACACACGTATGTGTAGTGAATATTCTCAGAAAGATAGACCATGCTAATGAAATAATAATAGGATTCTATAAAAAGGAATATCTAGGGGTTAAAGGTGTACTCTTACAAATTAAAAATATGAGAGCAAAGATTTAATAAAATTTGACAAATAGGAGATAGTAAGTTTCCTGAAAGTATAACAAAAATACAGTTGAGGCACAGTGCTGAAGTGTCCAATAAATATGTGTGGATTCAATGTCACCTTATACCTGTTAGGATAGCTATTAGAAAAAAAAGAAAGAAAAATAACAAATGTTCGCAAGGATGTGGAAAAATTAGGACCCATGTAAAGTGTTAATAGGATGCAAAATGTTGCATTTGCTATGGAGAACAGTGTGGAAGGTCCTCAAAAAATTAAAAATAGAGCTACCATATGATCCAGCAATCCCACTTAAGGGTATTTATCCAAAAGAATTGAAATCAGAATCTTGAAGAGGTATTTGCCCTCCTGTGTTCATTGCAGCATTATTCACCATAGCCAAAGAGCAGAAGCAACCCAGTGTCTGTCAACAGATGAATAGATAAAGAAAATGTGTTATATACACGCAATGGAATATTATTTAGCCCTAAAAGGGAAGCAAGTCCTGCCATTTGTGATCACGTGGATAAGCCTTGAAGACATGCTAAGTGAAATAAGCCAGTCAGGAAAAGGACAAATACTGTGTGATTCTACTTGTATGAGGTGTCTAAAATTGTCAGACTTACAGAAACAGGGTAGAATGAAGGTTGCCAGGAGCTTGGGTGAGAAAGAAACAGGAGGAAGATTTGCTATATAAATCTTTAGTTGTACAAGATGAATAAGTTCTAGAGATCTACAGTACAACATTGTATTGCTACTTGACAATACTGTATTATATGCTTAAAAATTTGTGTTAAGTGTTCTTATAAAAAAATATGAATCTAACAGAAAAGAAAAAAGTGTAGGTTCAATGAATGAAATTAACCAATTAATAAAAATAATATGATAGGTTAAAAACAAGTAAACTTCACTAAATAAAAATCAGACAATTGGCTAAACTTCTGTTTTTAAGAATTCTGTTTGCCAAACTAAGAAGACTGTAAATTTATTGTGATCCCCCCAACCTGCTACTTTTTGTTATCTTTTGTTTTGTTTTGTTTTGTTTTTAAGGGATTTTTCAGGTTGATATCTTGCCTGATTCCTGAGTTAAAGTTGAAAACTAAGAATTCCTTCCTGGTACATCATCAAATTGATCTGTTTCTCACCCTTCTGAATAATGCATAAGAAACATGGCTCAAATTCCAAACAAAGCAGTGTTTCTATGGCTACTTTGTTGGCCCACTTTCAGAGTAGCATACAAAGAAAACATATGGCCAAAATCAGTGTTGTGATGCCATCTTTATCCCTTAACCTTTCTTTTCACAGCATTTTTCTTTTCCTAAGCCTTGAGACATTTTTCATTTTACCATGTTGGAGGCAGCAGCCATATAAGTGCATCAGTCTGTTTGGGAATTATCTCTGAGAATGTATGCCAAAATCTCATTCAGGAACTGAGTTTTAATTATTCTGATTTTATTTTCTCTTCTAGTAATCCAGATTAGGATTTAGAAGGTCTTTCTGTATAAATGTTAAGTGTTGCTTCCTATAAAGAAAATATTTTTTAAATATTCCAGGATCTGTAATTAAATTAAAAATCACACAGTACCAGTTTATCATAATTTTTGCTTTAATGAATTTCTAGTATCTGTGCTACAATTTCTTTTATCCTTAAAATGTTAGAAAATACCCATACTAGAAATAACCTTTTCAGGAATCTGATATTCTTGCTACTTGTCAGCTTGCCCTCATAATCTTTTTCCTTGTGTATCTTTGTTTATGACATTCCTACTTGATTGGTGTATCTTTTTAATTCTCCTTGGCTTAGATAAATTTTTAAAATTGTAATTGAAGCTCAGGCCAGTATTTCTCAAAGTAGTTTAAATAGAACACTATATACATGAACTGTTACTAGGTATGTGGGAAAGATGGGCTCCCTGTTCAAGTAAGTTTGGAAAATTCAAATGATACATTTTAAGCAGGTTTGCAGTGGTGGTGTTTTTTTAACTTCAAAGATGTCTCAAAGTCTTCAGTTTGCTGATAGCCACTGTGACTCTTCAAGGTGACAGTCTAGTGGGTTATTTCTCAAACTTCTTTGACCATGGATCCCCTTTTAAGAAACATTATATAAGGCAAATAATTCTGTATCCTTCAGCCTTTCTTTTAATATCACATTAAAATAATTCAAATCACCATCTAAGTGTCCTCCCACATACTTCTAAGGTATCTTGAGGGAATTCAAGTATGAACATTCTTTTCATACTTCTCGATGTGCTTTCACTTCTTTTTTCGATTACTCTTGCCTCATTTTGACTCTTGTACCTGCTATTTTATCTCTGCTTTTCTCTCCTAGTATGAACTAGCTTCTCTTTCCTGATAGTGAAGGAAGTTAAAATGTAGCATAATGCAGGGAGCAAATTAAAGTTGGATTTCTGACTTGTTAAAATTCTCTAATCATTTCCTTTTCTGTTACAGAAACCCAGCCATGTTTCTTCCTCAGGCCCATCCTGTTCCTGTTTTGCTTTGGGACATACTGCTCTAGGCAAAAGTCTTCTCTGAGCCAATAATACTATCAATAAATGCTGTTATTTATTCCATATTTAAAAAAATTTAAGATATTTTCTAAACATTTAAAAACTAAGAATAAAGAGTTTATGAGTTTACTGTTTTGACTGGGGCAGGATATGCAGGAAGAGGTTTTCAAAAACAGTAAATACTCCCAACTTCCCTTTTAAACAGCAGCGTTTAATGTTTTCTTTTAATTTTAATCATCTTATTTAAGCTCTACCATTAATGTATTATATTCCTCTCTATGCCAAGGTATTTTACTAAATATTACGGAGAATTGGAAATGTCTCAAGATTTGGCCCCTGCCCACAAATAACTTATTGGTAGAGAAAAGACATACATATGAAAAAAAATAACACGTGAAGAGGTGAACAATACAAGAAATGCCCTATGTTGATTAATGTTACAAGATGAGTAGTTTGAACAAGCAATGTTTGATATGCAGAGAGAAGAGAGTGTTCTGGGAATTTTCAGAAAGAATTAGACTCAATCTTGAAAGTTGACCAAGAATACCAATTAGGAAAGGGAAGAAAGGACATCCTCGGCAAAGGAGAGGGCATGAGCAGAAGCACCATAAGGAAAAGGGCAGGATGTTTTTGCAAGGCATGGGGCTGAGAATTCTAGAGATTATTTGGTAATTTGAAGAGGTATCAAAATGTTCTATGTACGGGGCGCCTGGGTGGCTCAGTCGTTCAGCGTCTGCCTTCGGCTCAGGTCATGATCCCAGGGTCCTGGGATCGAGCCCCGCGTTGGGCTCCCTGCTCGGCGGGAAGCCTGCTTCTCCCTCTCCTACTCCCCCACTTGTGTTCCTGCTCTCACTAACTCTCTCTCTTTGTCAAATAAATAAATAAAATCTTAAAAAAAAAAAATTACACATAAAAAAAAACGTTCTATGTAAAATACACAGTACTTGCAGGGCTGTCATGTTCAGTAAAACCTATGACTTGTTCTGTGTAGAACTAAGACCAATAGCCGGAAGACAAAAAATGGTAAGTGTTTACCCTAACAGTGTAACAAGAGATGCTCTAAGGTAGTAATTCTTAATGGTGACCCCCAAACCTTTCGTGATGCCTGGAAGCTCTCTCTAGGACTGATATTGGTTGGGTAGAACTGACCTATAGGAAGACTGTTTTAAACTGAAGAAAGAACAGGAAGGAAGGGAGGGAAGGAGGGAGGGGGAGGAAGGGAGGGAAAAAAAGAAAAGAAAGACTTAAGATGGCTTTAAATTTATGCATGTATGGTAAAATACATATAATGTTTACTATCTTAACCATTTTTAAGCATATAGTTCAGTGGTATTAAATACATTCACATTATTGTGCAGTCAACACCATCATTCATCCCTGTGACTCTTTTCATCTTGTGAAACGTTATGCCCATTAAGCAGTAACTCCCATTCTCTTTCCTCAGCCCATGGCAACCACCATTCAACTTTCTATGATTTTGACAACTCTAAGTACCTTGTCTTAGTGAAATTATGCATATTTGTCTTATTGTGACTGAGTTATTTTGCTTAACATAAGTTCTTTAAGGTTCATCCATGTTATAGCATATTGCAGGATTTCCTTCCTTTTTAAGGTTGAAAAAGTATCCATTGTATGCATATACCACATTTTGTTTATCCATACATCCTTTGGTGGACATTTGGGTTGCTTCCATGTTTTAGTTATTGTAAATAATGTTGTTGTGAACATGAATTACAAATATCTTTGATACCCTGCTTTCAGTTCTTTGGGGTGTATAGCCAGAGATAAAAAAACCTAGATCATACAGTAATCTGATTTTTAATTTTTTGAGGAATCACCATACTGTTTTCCACACAGCTATACCATTTGATATTTCCACCAACAGTGCACAAGGGTTCCAGTTTTCCACATCCTCACCAATACTTGTTGTTTTCTGTTTTTTTGATAGTAGCCATCCACATAGGTGTGAAGTGGTATTTTGTTACAGTTTTGATTTGCATTTCTCTAATGATTAGTGGTGTTGAACATCTTTTCATGTGTTTATTGCCATTTGTATATCTTCTTTGGACAAATGTCTATTCGAGTCCTTTGCCAATTTTTGAATTGTTTGTTTGGTTGTTAAGTCTTAGGAGTTCTCTGTATATTATGGATAGCGATCCCTTATCAGATAGATATACGATATGCAGATATTTTCTCCTATTCTGTGAGTTGCCTTTTCACTCTGTTGATAGTGTCTTTGATGCACACAATTTTTAAATTTTCATGAAGTCTAATTTGTCTGTTTTCCTTTTGTAACCCTTGTACCTTTGGTGTCATATCCAAGAAGTCACTGCCAAATCCAGTATTGGAAGCTTTTGTCCTGTGTTTTCTTCTAAGAGCTTTATTGTTTTAGGTCTTACCTTAGACATTTTGAGTTAATTTTTGTGTTTGATGTTAAGGGTCTAATTTCATTCTTTTGCATATGGATACTCAGTTTTTCTGGCACCATTTATTGCAAAGACCATCCTTTCCCCATTGAATGGTCTTGGTACCCTTGTCAAATATTTTACCATACATATGAGGATTTATTTCTAGGTTCTCTATTTCATTGGCCTTTGTGTCTTGCTTTATGAAGATAGCTTTAAACTTAATTTTTCTTTTCCAGCCCAATATATGATCCCTGAGTAATACTTTGTTAGCTATCTTGTGTCAGGCAAATGTGTTTTCAGAATAAACTACTGAGTATATCCCAGGAAAAGGAAAAGTTGAAGAGAAGAGAATCTGTGCTGATATTTAGATTTTTTTTTTAAAGATTTTATTTATTTATTTGACAGAGAGAGACACAGCGAGAGAGGGAACACAAGCAGGGGGAGTGGGAGAGAGAGAAGCAGGCTTCCTGCTGAGCAGGGAGCCCGATGCGGGGCTCGATCCCAGGGCCCTGGGATCATGACCCGAGCTGAAGGCATACACTTAACGACTGAGCCACCCAAGCGCCCCTTGATACTTAGATTTTTAAAAAATATTTTATTTTTTTAAAGTAATCTCTACACCCAAAGTGGGGCTCAAACTCATGACCCTGAGATCAAGAGTCACATGCTCTACTGACTGAGCCAGCCTGGCACCCCAATACTTAGATTTTTGTGGCCCTTAAATGAAAATAATCTAGACTACAGCACATACAGGTCCTATTATTGTTTCATGTTTTCCTAGTTTGGGTAGATTTTGGAAACTGATAACAGGGAAAGTAAAAATTGAATCAAAAAGTGGTTTGCTTATGGTAACATAGCTAATAATAAGCATTTAGTCAGACACCTGGAGTCTTTTGATTTCCAGTTTATTGTTCTTTCTACTGCATATTGAGCTGCCAGTGGCTTTTTACTGAAATGTTACTATTTTAGCAGGATTTGACTTTTAAATTCTTAGAAAACCCTAAGTTTACTCTAATTGCTAAATGGTGTGACTAAGTATTTCTATTTCTTTTTCCACTTCTATTTTCATTCCAAGTCAAGGGAATTAAAGAGAATGTCCTCATTTTATAGAGCAGGGTTTGGCCAGCTATGGCCCACAGGCTGAATCTGGCCCAGAGGTACAGGTAAAAATACCATAAAGCTTTACATGGAACACAATTACTCCTACTATTCATTTATTTATGTATTATCTGTGGCTGCTTTTCTGCTATGACAGCAGAATTGAATCATTGTAGTGAGATCATATTGTCCACAAAGCCTAAAATATTTACTCTTCAGCCCCTATAGAAAAATTTTGCTGACCCTTAATAATAGAGGAAAAATTTAAAAACAAACATCAAAAACTCTTAGAAAACAATTAGTTAAACCACTGGCAGATTTGAGTTGAGAGCACTGGCTTTTTGAACTTTTCTTTGACTTTAAAATCTAAAAGTGTTAGTTAATTTAAGATCTAATCCTAAATATTAAGTTCTAGATAAATTAATAATTAATATGAATCTTTTTCAAGTAAAAAACAACTTCACAACTATTTGTTTAGTGCCACGTGTGCATCAGGCAATGGGGAGGAGCTAGAGATGTGAAGTTCTAAACCCTGCCCTTGAAGGAATTAAGGAGAGAAAAATAGAAATGTGCCCCCTCCCTCCATCTTTTAAGTATGACATTGTCAAGTAATGACTTTTTTCTTTTGCTTAGAGACTGCTATGTTCCAGAAGAGGATGTGACTTTCAGAATAATCCTGAATGAGAAGGATGAGTCCAGATGTGCCTCTGCTGAATGATTACAAACAGGACTTCTTTCTGAAGCGCTTTCCGCAGACTGTTCTTGGAGGCCCTCGATTCAAATTAGGCTATTGCGCCCCTCCTTACATATATGTTAATCAAATTATCCTTTTTCTGATACCATGGGTTTGGGGTGGACTAGGAACACTCTTGTATCAGTTGGGCATTTTGGAAGACTATTACACAGCAGCGCTTTCAGGTGGACTAATGCTTTTTGCTGCATTTATCATCCAGTTCACAAGTTTGTATGCCAGAAACCAATCGGTGACGGTAGAAAGAATGCTAACCACAGATATCTTAGCAGAGGAAGATGAACATGACTTTACAAGTTGTGCTGGTACTGAGACTATCAAATTTCTAATTCCTGGCAAGAAATATATAGCCAGTACAGTTCTTCATTCTTTTCTTGCTGGGTTAATGTGTGGTCTTGGAACATGGTATCTGCTCCCGAAGAGAATATCCCTGCTGTATGGCAGCACAGGAGGCACTGTTCTACTGTTCGTCTTTGGATGGATGACATTATGTATAGGAGAATATTCATTAATTGTAAACACAGCTGCAGAGACTGCGACTTTCCAACCCCAGGATACTTATGAAATCACTCCTCTTACGAGACCTCTTTATATTTTTTCCTTTGTTTCTGTAGATCTTGCACACAGGTAATAAGCTATCAGATACTTTATAACTTGCTTTATTTTTAAGCATTCATAGTATGAGCTCTCCTTAGTATTAAAAAAAGGAATCTATGAATTGAAAGTCATCAAGACCAAACCATTGGATGATAGGTTGTTCTGATTATTAATCTCTTAGGAGTAATCTCTATTAAACATTCATACGAAAGCAGTAATTAAACCTTATTGTAGAGTAAAAAGAAAACCCTTTAAAGGTAAGATAAATAAGCAAAATTTCAGTTCTGTGTTTCACTTTCAATAACGAGCTATGAATCTATAAGCTAGCCTGGCTGAGACCTATGAAAAGAGATGGAACTTTCCTATGAGGGTCTAATGAAGAATTTGAAATTTATACACATAAATATTATGTACAGATTGAGTGAATTTAAGATGAATAACTTATTTCTAATTTTGTAGCAACTATATAGAAGGAATATTAATTTTTTTGATTTGCTATAGTAGAAAAATAGAAAACAGAGTTTTTAAACAAAATTGTTTACCAAACTGTTTACAAAATTGTTGGATAACCCCCTTTGCTTACCTTTTCTAAATCTGACTTTTATTTCTCTGTTTCTATAGATTACAGCTTTCTCTTTCACAGGTTCGTGTCCAGGTAGAAATGTATAGGCATGTAATGAACTGAATATTCATGTCCCCCCTCAAATTCATATGTTAAAGCCCATACCCCAGTGTGTTGGTGTTTGGAGATGGGATCTTTGGGAGGTAATTAGGAAAATGAGTGTGAGACCCTGATCTGATGGGATTAGTGCTCTTCTTCAAGAAGAGACACCAGAGAGCTTGATCTCTCTCTTTCTCCACTATATGAGGATACGGTGAGAAGGCTGCTGTCTGCAAACCAGGAAGAGAGTTTTCAGCAGAACCTGACCATGCTGGCACGCTGATCTTGGACTTCCAGCCTCCAGAATAATTTCTGTTGTATCAGCCACCCAGTCTGGTATTTTATTATGGCAGCCCAAGCTGATTAAGATAGATTTTGATACCAAGAGGTGGGTTGCTCCTGTAACAGATACCTAAAAATGTGGAAGTGGCTTTGAAATTGGGTAATGGATAAAGGCTGGAAGAGTTTTGAGGTGCATGCTAGAAATACGGACTTAAAGGCATTTCTGGTGAGGTCTTAGAAATGAGAACCTGTTATTGAAAACTGGAGGAAAGGTGATTCTTGTTATCAAGTGGCACAAAACTTGGCTGAACCGCTTTCTAATGTTTTGTGGAAAGTAGAACTTGAGAGTGATGTAATTGGATATAGAGGTGAGGAGATTTCTAAGCAAGTGGTTCAAAGAACAGCTTGATTCCTCCTGACTGCTTATACGAAAGGAGAGATGAGTTGAAGAAGGAATTGATAAGCAAAAATGAACCAGAACTTGAAGGTTTCGAACATTTTTGGCCTATCCATATTGCAAAAAAAATGAGAAAGCATGTTCTGAAGTGAGGACCAAGAATGTGACTGGACTACCACTAAATAAAGAGTTTATGGGGTTGTATGACGAAAAATACTGCCAATTTCAACGAAAAGGGTCAGAGACAAGATGAAATGAACTAAGGCTGTTAGACTTTTTAGATTTGACAGGAAAAATGACCCCAAAAGTGATTCAGAGATTGTCAGGGCTACTTCTTTGGTTTCAACAAATTAAAATCTGGAAGACTTGGGGCTGGTATTGCCCTACAGAGCCTTGGGGGTGGGACCCCCACCTAGAGCTGTTTGGGTGATTATTATTGGCCTGGAGGGCAGAGTATGAAACCAAAGAGGATTCTTTCCCAGCCTTGGGATCTAATGGAATTTGCCTTGCTACATTTTGGACTTCTTTGTAGCATGTCACCCTTTCCTTCTTTCCTGTTTCTCCCTTCTGGAATAAGAATGTCCATTCTGGGGCTGCCCCACCATTTTATTTTGGAAGCACATAAATTATCTGATTTCACAGGTTCACAGCTGGAGAGGGATTTTGCCTCCGGATCCGGTGTACCTCGAGTGTCACCTATATCTGATTTAGATGGTAGTTAGATAAACTGGACTTTAGAGTTGATGCTGGAATTTGTTAAGACTGTTGGGATGGGATGCATGTATTTTGCATGTAAGAAGAACATGAATTTGGGAGACTGGGGTAGAATGTTAAGGAATAAATGTATGTGCTCCCTCAAAATTCATATGTTGAGGCCCTAATCCCCAATGTGATGGTATTTGGAGATGGGGGTCTTTGAGAGGTAGTTGGGTCATCAGGGTGGTCCTATTCTAATGGGATTGGTGCCCTTATAAGAAGAGAGACCAGAGAGCTTGATCTCTCTCTTTCTCCACCATGTGAGGATTCAGTGAGAAGTTGACTGTCTGCAAGCCTTGAAGAGTGTTCTCATCAGAACCCAACCACGGTGGCACTCTGATCTTCCTGCCTCTAGAACTATGAGAAATAAATTTCTATTGTTTAAGCCACCTGGTCTGTGGTATTTTGTTATGGCAGCCTAAAATAAGACATTTAAAAATACTTAGCCAGTTTTTGTACTGAAATTGACCTATTCTTTTTTTTTTTTTTAAGATTTTATTTATTTATTTGACAGAGACACAGCAAGAGAGGGAATACAATCAGGGGGAGTGGGAGAGGGAGAAGCAGGCTTCCCACTGAGCAGGGAGCCCGATGTGGGGCTCGATCCCAGGACCCTGGGATCATGACCTGAGCCGAAGGCAGACGCTTAAGGACTGAGCCACCCAGGTGCCCCTGAAACTGACCTATTCTTAAGGGGCCATTTGCTATTCCTTAAATCTTAATTTCTTCTAGTTGTGCTACATTTATGGACCAGAGGACACTATAATATCCTTGTTGTTCTTCACCTAATCAAATATGTAAGGGGAGAATTAGTTTATGGGAAATTCAATTATAATGGGTTTGTTAGTACCACTACCATTTACTAGTCGTAAAATATACTACAGTTAAATACTTGGTTTTGAAAAGTTAGCAGTAAATTTGAGTATATATATATATATATATATATATATATACACACACACATTCATCCCCTTCTAAAAGATTTGAGTTTGTAAGATTATTTTCAGAATTTAGATTCTTGAGTTACTGTCTCACTGTGCTATTTTTGAAATCAGAAATTATATATCTGCTATAATACATCTTTGCATTTAAAATGATGCCCTAGGTTCTTTAATTTTAAAAAAATCTGTTAACTTATAATTTGGTTACCTTGACTTTCTGTATTACTCATTTCTAAATGAAAGAACATTAATTTTTTTTACTGATTCTAGTTGAATTTAATATACAGTTTTAATGTTTACAGTTTGATCATTACAAAGAGTTTTCTTTTTCAACTAAAAGGAGAAGACAAAAGCAAGCCCAAATCTATTTTTATAGAAAAAGATGACATGTTTGTTCAGAACAATTACCTCCCACTTGACTTACGATGTACTATATGTTGGCCAGTTGAATTTAAATTAAAAAAAAATTTGGTCAACAAAATAAGAATCAAGATGATCTTTATATAGTAGGTATGATACTGCAAATATATGTGAAATGTATGCACTGTTTAAGTTTGGACAGTTGTCAAATATATCAAATTGTGTCTTAATTTTATTTCAGAGAACGTAAAAGTTGAAGAGACAAGCCTCACAGTATAATAATTTCTCTTTCCCCATTCTTTATTTTACCCAGTTCACTTGTGTGTTAAGAATTTTAAATGACTTTTCTGTGCATTTTCACTAAAGACAGGCGTTAAACCTATAAGTGCTTAGTTCATAGACTCTCAGGAATTGTTTCAATGAATGATGCATATTTATGTCATCTTAGCCACAATAAACATCTTTTTTTCTGGGCATGTGGATCTTAGTGAGTATACAGATTTGGAATGTTTTTATGGTTGTGAGATTCAAACAAAGTTTTTTTCTTTTTTTTTTTTTTAAAGATTTTATTTATTTATTTGAGAGAGAGAGAGAGTGAGAGACAGAGAGCATGAGAGGGGGGAGGGTCAGAGGGAGAAGCAGACTCCCTACCGAGCAGGGAGCCAGATGCGGGACTCGATCCCGGGACTCCAGGATCATGACCTGAGCCGAAGGCAGTCGCTTAACCAACTGAGCCACCCAGGTGCCCCAAACAAAGTTTTTTTCTTGAGAGCTTAGATATTTTGCCCTAGAAAATTCATGTTACATTATCAGAAATAGAATTCAAACATATTTTCCATATAAAAGACTTAACCACAATAATCATATTATTTGACCCTGAGTCATACAGGAAAGTGATCAAAATGTTTGGTTGCTTAAATTACATAGGCTTGTATTTGTGTGTGATATTCTTGTATATAAATAGATTTTCTATGTCATTACTTAAGAACAAAAAGATTTGGGGAGGTTTAATCGAATTTGGGTAAAATATTTCTTGAGTATACATTATTTTTACACAAATTATACTATCCTTGAATATATTAGAAAGAGAAATGTTAACAGTCTTTAACAAAAATAACTGTAGATCTGCATGTTTTCCTTGACCTTCCTGCAGTTTACTGTGTGTGGTTTGATTTTCCGCTTTGGTGCTTGAGTATTTTCTTCCCAGAATGAAATGTATTTTAAAACTACATTACAAAAAATATTGTCCTCTAATTTAGCATCACATTGTTAACCTTGTATTCATTAATTCTCTGCTTACAAAAATTTGAAGGACATATATTATGAGACAGTGCATTAGCTGACATAGTCCTGATATCTGTATGAGCAAACACATTATGTCATTATTATATCCATAGTTGCTATACATTTGCTTCTGGGCTGTTAACATACACTTAAGTGGGTAATTATTACAGGAGGTGCCTTCTCCTTGACTTTGATTCCTAACAGCTCAGGTATTTAAGTATAATTACGTTACAAGTTTTGAGATTTAGTTTTCTCTTTTGCAAGTTATCTTTGGAACATTGTAAGTATTAGGACATTACTGGTTTCCAGACAAAGTGTGTGGTTAGCTTTATTCAAAAAAAAAAAAAAAGTAATATATTGATATTCCTCTATGCTTTAAGTTTTTATTAAATTATTTAAAACCATATAATACTATATTTAACTGGTAAGTGCTATACCAAGAACCAATTTTTCCACTTTATAGAAGCCATCTCTAATTTATGAGATTGTATTTTACAGGTTTGTATTCTCAAATCCATACCATTATTTATATAAAATAAAAACAATATTAAAAATGGCTAGTTAAGTTCCCAGGCTAACCCACAGAGACATATTCATAACCTAATGTTGCTTACTTCTGATATGAATTATACTGACTTCAAATTCTGGGACCTGGGGTTAAGACAGTATGGGCGGGGAGAGGATATAGTAGGAGAACAAGAAGAGGTCTCTTTGCTAGCTACTAATAGTAAGAACATCAAGAAGGCTTTGGCTTTCCCAGAGTCACTTACAATTTTAAATTAGAAAATTTTAAACTTTAGGGGCGCCTGGGTGGCTCAGCCGTTAAGCGTCTGCCTTCGGCTCAGGTCATGATCCCAGGTCCTGGGATCGAGCCCCGCATTGGGCTCCCTGCTCCACAGGAAGCCTGCTTCTCCCTCTCCCACTCCCCCTGCTTGTGTTCCCTCTCTCACTGTGTCTCTTTCTGTCAAATAAATAAATAAAATCTTTAAAAAAAAAAAGAAAATTATAAACTTTGAAGAATCATTGCTAGAATTTCAGCCAATGTAGTTTAGACAATTAAGGGTGAAATATTTTTACTCTGGGCTCAGTTCAGTTTTACAAATCCCTAAATTCAATTTTATTCAGTAAATTGCTTTTAATTACTTCTTCCTTCTTTCCACATTTGAATCCACATATTTTCTAAGTGCTAATCTCATAGACAATTGAGTAGGGGTAGTTGCTGATAAGAGGGAAAGACAGTGGTCACAATTTATAAATGTTGATCTTTCGCAGTTTGGGACTAGGATCTTTTTGTAAATGTTCCTTTGTTTCAGGGAGTGGGTTGCATGTGTTGTTTTGTTTTCCCTGGGAGGATACTCTTCTGAATATTATTTGGTATGATTTAAATGTTTCCTTTTTCTTACAGGTTTATGGTAAATATACCAGCTCTAGAACAAGTGAATCAGATTTTACACATCTTGTTTATATTTCTACCCTTTCTGTGGGCACTCGGGACTCTGCCCCCACCTGATGCACTTTTCTTATGGGCAATGGAGCAGGTTTTAGAGTTTGGCCTTGGAGGCTCATCTATGTCAACGCACCTACGGTAATTATTTTAAGTATTAAAGTTCTGCATAACTTAAAGTACAATTTTCCTTTTTGAGCAAATCTTTCTTTTTCTCTGCAGGTTATTACTAATGTTCATCATTTCTGCTGGAACAGCTGTAACATCATATTTCATTCCCAGCACTGTTGGTGTGGTTCTTTTCATGACGGGACTTGGGTTCTTACTGAGTCTTAACCTAAGTGACGTGGGTCTTGCCTTCAAACACAGTGTGACTAGACACAGAGTTGGAACCAAATCTAAGCCTTTACCCAGTGATTCAGAAAAACAGTTTACTTGGAAGGAGTGCCTTTTCTACATCATCATATTAGTCTTGGCTCTCATAGAAACTAGTTTGCTGCATCATTTTGCTGGTTTCTCACAGATTTCCAAAAACAGTCCTCAGGCTATTGTTGGCTATGTTTTGATGATACTGCTTATAATACTGTGGATACTTAGAGAAATTCAGAGTGTCTGTATCTTTGGAATTTTCCGAAACCCTTTCTATCCAAAGGATGTGCAAACTGTGACTTTATTCTTAGAGAAGCAAACAAGGCTTGTGAAGATTGGTGTTGTCAGACGGATTTTGCTAAATCTAGGTAAGAACATAAAATCTACTAACTTTGTGTTATATCTAGGACTATGTAAAACTATTGAATTCCCATATTTTTGCAATGTATAGCATACAGGCATTTACTCTTTTATGTTTTGGTTTATTATTTTTTTCAGTTAACTGCTTAAATGTGCTCATAAAAAATCATATTAGCCAAAGTAAAATATGGTAGAAGAGGTTACTTTGCCTTAATTAGTCTATTTTTTGTGTTTGTCCTAGTGTCACCCTTTGCTATGATAGCATTTCTTTCATTGGACAGTTCCTTACAAGGGCTCCCCTCTGTGTCTGTCTCCATTGGATTCACGAGAGCTTTTAGAATGGTAATCCTAATAAGCCCTTAATAGTATTTTTTGTATTGCTAAGTTGAATTGCAGTTTTGCTTATCCTAACAGTTTACTTAAATTTGTCAAATTCTACCTGATAATTTGTGTACTGCAGGTGTGGCAGAATACAGAAAATGCTTTATTGGAGACAGTCATTGTATCAGTAGTACACTTGTTCATCTCTAGTACAGATGTGTGGTGGAACAGAAGCCTGGATACGGGAATCAGACTCTTACTGGTAAGCATATGTTTTATTAGCTTTATTGAGATGTATTTCACATACCATAAAATCATCCACTTACACAGTTCAGTGGTAGACAGAATTTTACTGCCATCACCACAGTCTAATTTTAGACCATTTTCAACATCCCAAAAAGAAACCTCACGCACATCAATGTCCTTCCCTGTTTCCACTCTCCATCCCACCCACCCCCCACTCCAGCCCCAGCAACCATTAATATACTTTTGGTTTCTTTGGTTGATTTATTTATCAGATGATGGGTTTTTAGGTTGCTTTTACTCTTTGATTATTATGAATAATGCTGCTATGAACATTTGTGTACATGTTTTTGGACATTTGTTTTTTGGACATATGGTTTCATTTCTCTTAACTATATCTACCTAGGACTGGAATTTCAGTTCATAGTAAGTCTATGTTAACACCTCAAGGTACTGCCAAACATTTTTCCAAAGTGGTTGTACCATTATACATTCCCACCAACAATGTCTGAGGATTTCTCTACATCATACCAACACTTGTTATTATCTAACTTTTTCATTATACTCATTCTGGTGGGTGTGACCTGCTATCTCATTGTAATTTTGATTTGCATTCCTTAAATGCTAATTAATCATCTTTTCATAAATTTATTGGCCATTTGTGTATGTTTTTTGGAGAAATGTCTATTCAGATCCTTTGTCCATTTTATGTGGCTTGCCCTTTTATTGTTGGTTTAAGAGTTCCTATATATTCTGGATACAAGTTCCTTGACATATATATGATAAACAAAAATTTTCTCCCATTCTGTAGGCTGTCTTTCTCCTTCTTGGTAATATCCTTTGAAGCAAAAACAGTTTTTAATTTTGGTGAAGTTCAATTTATCTCTTTTTTCTTTCACTGCTTGAATTGTTGGGGTCATGTCTAATAAACACTGCCTATTCCCAAATCATAAAGATTTACTGTGTTTTCTTCTAAGAGTTTTACAGTTAAAACTGTAACTACTACATTTGGGTCTATGATCTACTTTGAGTTTATTTTTGTATATGATATGAGGTAGGTTTCCAAATCCATTCTTTTATATATGGATATACAATGGTCTCAACACCATTTATTGAAGGAACTACCCTTCCCTCGATGACTTTTCTTGGCACCCTGTTCAAAAATCAAATGACAGATGTGAGAGTTTATTTCTGGACTCCCAGTTCTTTTCCATTTATCTGTGTGTCTGTCCTTATGCCAGTACTATCCTATCTTTATTACTATACTTTGTAGTAGGTTTTGAAATCGGGAAGTATGTCTTCCAACTTTGTTCTTCTTTTTTAACATTGTTTTGACTCTTTCAGTGCCTCTCTATTACAATGTAAATATTAGTTTTAGCTTTTAAGTTTGTGCAAGAAGGCATCTGAAACTTTGATAGAGATTACCTCAAATGTGTAGATCAATTTGGGGAGTATTGCCATCTTAAAAATGTTAATTGTTCCTATCCATCAATTTGACATGTCTTTATATTTTTTTAAGATCTTTATTTCCATAATGTTTTGTAGTTTTCAGTGTTACAAGTCTTACGCTTTTATTAAATTTTTCCTAAGTATATTATTCTTTTTGATATTATAAATGGAATTGTTTTCTTAATTCACTTTCTGGCTTGTTTATTGCTAGAGTATAGAATACAATTGATTTTTTAAAATAGTAATCTTGTGTCCTAAAACCTCACTTCTATTAGTTCTGGTAGATTATTAGTAGATTTTTTAAAGACATTCTGTGTATAAGATCACATCATCTGCAAATTAGAGATAGTAGAGATATATTTATTTCTTCCTTTTCAATCTAGATGTCTTTCCTCTCTTTTTCTTACCTACTTGCCCTGGCCTGAACCTCCAGTATAATGCTGAATAGAGGAGTGGACATCTTAAAGGGAAGCAGTCAGTCTTTCTCCATTAAGTTGATGTCAGTCTTTTACCATTAGATATGATATCAGCTATTGTAGATGTTCTTTTTTTTTTAAGAAGGTTTTTTATTTATGTATTTGTCAGAGAGAGAGAGAGAGCACAAGCCAGGGGAGCAGCAGGCAGAGGGAGAAGCATGTTCCCCCCTTAGCAGGGAGCCCAGTGTGGGACTCGATCCCAGGACCCTGGGATCATGACCTGAGCCAAAGGCAGAGGCTTAACCGACTGAGCCACCCAGGTGTCCCTATTGTGGATGTTCTTTACCAGGTTGAAGAAGTTCCCTTCTATTTCTGGTTAGTCTTTTTATCATGAAGGGTGTTGGATTTTGTCTGATGTATTTTCTATGTCTATTGAAATGGTCATGTGGTTTTTGTCCTTTAATCTGTTAACATGGTATAATACATTGATTTCTGGTTGTTAAACCAACCTTGCATTCTAGAACTAAATGCCATTTGGTCATGGTGTATGATCCTGCTTATGTGTTACAAGATTTGGCTGGCTGGTATTTTTGTGTGATTGATATTTATATGTATCTGTAGCTTTCTTTTCTTGTCATGTCTTTGGTTTAGATATAAAAATAGCCCTGACCTCATAAAATGAGTTAGGAATTTCATACTAATTATTCTTAAATGTTTGATCATATTTCGTATGTACCTTAAATATTTTGTGGTATGTAGTATTTTGTAATATGGAAGCCATCTGAGCCTCAGCTTTTCTCTGTGAGTAGCTTTTAAATTACAAATTCAGTTTCTTTTTACAGGTCTGTTTAGTTTTTCTCTTTCTTCTTGAGTTGCTTTATGTTTTTCAAGGAACTTGTTGGTTTCATCTAAGTGATCAAATTTATCAGCATACAGTCATATTATTCTCTTACAATCCTTCTAATTTTTTTCTGTTAAGATTGGTGGTATAAAGTTATCTCTTTCATTCCTGACTTTAGTAATTTGAGTCTTCTCTGTTTTATTCTTTGTCATTGTAGCTAGAGGTTTCTCCATTTTATTGATCTCAAAAAAAAACCAGCTTTTGGTTCCATTGATTTTCTCTATTGTTTTTATATTCTCTATTTTATTAATTTCTGCCCTAATCTTTATTATTTCCTTCCTTCTGTGTACTTGAGGTTCAGTTTGTGCTTTGTTTTCTAGTTTCTCTGGTTTCCTGAGGTGGAAGATTAGGTTATTGATTTGAGATCTTTTTTCTATATAGGCATTTAAAGCTAGCTATAAATTGCCCTCTGAGCACTGTTTTAGCTGAATCACAAGTTTTGGTATGTTGTGTTTTTGTTTCATTCATCTCAAAATGTTTTCTCATTTTTTTGTGTGATGTCTTCTTTGACCCATTGGTTATTTAGCAATGTCTTTTAATTTCTTTTTTGGTAAGATTTTATTTTTAAGTAATCTCTACACCTAACATGGAGCTCAAACTTACAACCCCAAGATACTCTACCAACTGAGTCAGCCAGGCACCCCAGCAATGTGTCTTTTAATTTCAAGATTCCTTTATTATTTTTTATTTCTATTGTTGATTTAATTCTGTTTTGGTTAAAGAACATACTTTGCATGATATGTATGAACATACTTATATGATTTCAGTCTATTAAGATCTGTCTTATGACCTCTGTTTCTTAATCTATAAAATACTTTCTAAAATAAGGATGAATTAAGGATAGTTAACTATTTACCACTTCTGGTTCTCATGACCTAACAAGCATATAATGCAAAAGTTAGTCAGCCTTAAGATATCCTAGTACTCTGTTGGTTCTCTGGCATTACTTTTTTTCTAAGAGAGCCCAAACTTTTAAAAATGTAGACTCATTTATTACTTGTGAGGTTGGAGAAAATTATAACAAAGAATCTCATATAAGGGCTATTTCCTCAAAAATATTGCAGCAATAATAATATACAGTTTTTCTTATATGATCTTGAAAATTCATGAAGTCTTTCAAAATAAAAAAAATCATTTTTACATCTCTACAGGTTGGTATCATGCGTGATCGTCTGATTCAGTTCATCTCTAAGCTGCAGTTTGCTGTGACCATACTTTTGGCATCGTTGACTGAGAAAAAACGTCGAAAGTCAACCACCACTTTATGTATACTCAACATTGTCTTCTCTCCATTCGTGCTGGTCTTCATCGTTTTCTCTACGCTGCTCTCCTCTCCCTTACTCCCCCTCTTCACCCTTCCTTTGTTCTTGGTGGGCTTTCCCCGACCTGTTCGGATTTGGCCGGGAGCAGTGGGTGCCACAGCCTGCGTGTGTGCAGACACAGTGTACTACGCCCACATGGTCCCAAGTCTGACCGCTGCGCTGCAGGCTGCAATGGCCACTGGGAGTTTAGGTAAGTAAATGGGTTGTGCTTAAAAAATCCTCACGAATACATTTAAAATACAAAAAAGTGAATATACAGAAGAAGTCTTTTGATCCAACCATTACATAGATTCTACTACTTTGATAGATGGCAGAAGGACTATGAAATAGAAGTATCTCTCTTGCTTCTTATTTTGAGGTAAATAAAGTCATAAAAATAGTAAGGGGAAGTTTCATTAGGGTGATTTGACATTTTTTAAAGAAGATTTTCTTGAATAAAATCAGGTTATAGTCCCACCACTGAACCATGAAAACACCTTATTCTCCCCAAATTTCCATGAATTTATAGTGAGTTCACTGCAAGTAGATGCAATGGCTTAGGTCCATAAATAGTAAAAACTAGCTTTATATAATATCAGATTGAAGGACTTAAGGGAGTTTGTTCGTATCTTATTAGGTACCGTATAGCAACCTAAGCAGTCTGACAAGGGTACAGGGCAAGGTAACAAAAGCTGTGGTCAATGATCAGTAGCCTCCCAAAATGAAGTACTATGCAAGTATCAGCAAGAAAATATATTTTTTTTATGAGGATGAACTAATTTTATAAGTCAATGCTTCCATTGTATGCTAACTACAAATTCAACTATATTGTACTTCTTGAGGTTGGTTTTAAATAATGCCCAAGCTGATGACAGTAGTATGTTGTCTCCTACCATATGCCTTAGCCCTTGAAACGTGTTTTAGAAATACCCAGTGACATCTTGGCAAACCGATTCCAGGTAGAATAGCAATTTCAAATTAGAATTTTAATGAAATGCTTACTTGGATTGAACTTTTCTAATTATCTCTTTGTTATCTAAATGTGTGAGGTAATTTAGGAAAAACTTTGTAGTACAAATTTTTTAATGAATAATCATTTTTCTTTCTCATAGAAAATATTCTACACTTTTAATCTTTTCATCCAGTTCTAATTAATGTTTATTATATAATACTATGTCACTTGTAAAAATACCTGTGAGGTTTGACTTATATCTAAAGTAATAAATACCTGAGGTAGAAATTATACTTTATTATCAAATCAATTACACTCAGCCAAGAAGTGTGTTATGAAGTATCCCTGGGGGGAAAAAAAACAATGAGATAACATTTCACACATATCTGGTTGGCAGAAATGTAAAAGTCTGACATTACCAAGTATTGGCTAGGGTATGAGGAACAGGAACTTTTCACACCCTGCTGGAAGGGAATATAAATTTGTATAATAAATACACCTTGAAGAGTAAACTAATAGGCTGTAGTAAAGGTGTATGTATCCCATGGCCTAGGGATTCAGTTTTAGATTCCATAATTCTAATTAGATTCTAATTCTAGAGAAACTTTTGCACATGTGTTTTGGGGGTCTCCAAGCCCATATCCAGGTTTGATGATTCACTAAGAGGACTTGTAGAGCTCAATATACATTTGTACTTGTGGCTACGATTTATTATAGTGAAAGGACGCAGAACAAAATCAATGAAGAGAAAAATTACGTGGGGTAAAACATGGCGCAAACTTCCAGATGTCCTCTCCCAATGGAATCACACAGAACATGCTTAATTCCCCAGCCACACATTGTCACAACATGTGTGATATGGTGGCTACCAGAGAAGTTTATTTGAGACTCAGTGCCTAGGGCTTTTATTGGGGCATGGTCACGTAGGCACCCTCTGCCTAGCGTGTACCAAGATTCCAGACTCCCAGAAGGAAAGCAGGTGTTCAGTATAAACTGTATTGTTTGTACAAACTGTTCGGACACAATGAGACTTTTATCAGGAAGGGTGGTGAGAATTCTTCCGAAACTCAAGTTCCCAGATGCCAGCCATCAACCAACTTTGCAAACAGGACTTTTAAAGGGTAGCAGTCAGTTCTGCTATGCTAACTCTTTACTGCACAGCATGTTGTCTAAGCAGACTTGCACAGAGGTAATCCCTGCAGTATTATGTAAAACAGAAAAAAAATTGGCACTATATGGAATGTGTTTATTAACGAGAAATGAATATTCAAATTTAGCTGTAATCATACAGTGAATTCTCAATTGTAGGTACGAGTGACTTGAGCTATTTGCAGTCAACATGCTCAGATCTCAGAGATGTAATGTTGAGAGAAAACTAATTTTTTAAAGTTTTTGTATAGTGTGGTAGTAGCATTTTATGTAAATTTTTAGTACACAAAACATTTTTATATGTGTGTTCATAAAAAATGTCCAAAATGCTTTAAATAAATAATTAATTTGAAGTTGGCTTTTATACATTTTTTACATTTAGTACTTTTATACTTTTCCTACTGTATTTAGGATTTTATATAGCAGGTTCTAATTTGTTGTTTCTCTGGAAAATATATCCTTGAATTTTTATGTAGTATTACCTATAGATTTTCTCTTTTAACTGTTCCTATTCCTGTAAAGAGCTTAATTTAATGCCCCCTGATATGCAATGAATAATTGTTTGTATTCTTGACATAGAGAATAAAAGTAGCTATGAGTCAGTTCCAAGTGTCTTATCAGTTTTGAAGATTCACATGGCAAAATAAAACAAGCTTGAATATTACTTACTTTTTCTTTTTTCTAATTTGTTTTAGGTCTCCTCTTACCTGGGTCTCATTACTTGGGCCGTTTTCAGGATCGTTTAATATGGATAATGATTCTAGAATGTGGTTATACTTACTGCTGTATTAACATTAAGGTCAATGTACATTTGAAACCTCTCTGGTATTTTTATAGCACATGTGTAAAATTTTACCTGTTATAGACACATCATACACTTAAGAGCTCAACTTAAGAGTATCAAGTAATTACCTGTGAAAACACCTAGGGATTTTTAAAGTGTATTTCAGTATGCACATATTGATAGGTAGACTAGTGTTGATTGTATAATAGAGCATAGTAACAAAATGTACCTGCCCCCTTTTTGTCCAGGCTTGTTCTTTATATCCTTATCTAGTTGTGCATCTCAAAAGTGTGACTCAGTAATATTTTTTCACTCCTATATCACATAAGCATTCTCAACTTAATAAAAAACCTCTTCTGATCCTTACTACCCTACCTGCTACACCATGTCTTTCTCCTCTTTTTAAAGCAAGATGCCTAAATAGAATTGCTTATAATCAAATCTCAAATTTCATTTCTCTCATTTTCTCTTCAACTTACTCTGTTTTTGACCCTGTTACCTATTACTGTACCAAAACTACTCTTGTCAGCATCTCTAATAACTATCACATTGCCAAATCCAATGATCAGTTCTCAGACCTGGTCTTATTTGACCTGTTTGCAGCATTTGACACAGTGCCTTCTTTTAGCTTGTTTCATGGGTCAGTCCCTGTCAGTCTCCTTTGATGGCTCCCTCTCTTTTCCTTGACCTCTTTTTTTTTCTTTAAGATTTTATTTATTAGAAAGAGAGAGAGCACGATAAAGGGGGAGAGGGAGAAGCAGCCTCCCCACTGAGCAGGGAGCTAGAATCAGGGCTCAATCCCAGGACCCTGGGATCATGACCTGAGCCCAAGGCAGACGCTTAACCGACCGAGCCACCCAGGCGCTCCTTTTTTCCTTGACCTCTTAACATCAGACTACCCCAGAGCCTAGCAGTCCTTGGTGACAACTCCATCCTTCTGGTTGTTCAGCCCCAAAACATTTGGGCTTTAGTTCAGTGATAGTTAACTCCTGTTTACCTTCATACCCCATATGCAGTCCAACAAGAAATCCTGTTGGCTCTGTCTTTAAGCCATATCCTATATCCCACCACTTCTCACCACCCTACTATTAGCTATCTCTATCTCTTTCCTGGGTAATTGCAATACCGCCTAATTGGTCTCCCTGCTTCTTTCTACCTGTGCCTCCCTATAGTCTGTTCTCAACTAGAGTGATCTTTAGTATCTAACTCATTTCATGTCACTTCTCTACTCAAAACCCTACAATGGATCTCTTTTTTAATTCAGAGTAAAAGCCAAGGCCCTAAATGGTCAGGCTCTCTATTTCCTCTTGGCCTCATCTACTGCTTGAATCCTCTCACTCTACTCCAGCCTACTGGCTATTCTCTCTACCTGGAATGCTCTTCCTTCACATAACCACACAGCTAACTCCCTTACCACCTTCAAGTCTTTGCTCAAATGTTACCTCAGTGAAATCTACTATTGCTATCCTATTTAAAATTGTATTCCCACTCCCTTTTTGGCACTCCCAGTCCTCCTTGGCTGGCTTTACTTTTTCTATTTTTCTAGCACTTATACCTTCTAACAAACTATATAATTTACTTATTTTCGTTGTTGAATGTCTGTGTCCCTTTACTCTATAATGTAATTGTCACAAGGGCAGGGATCTCTGAAGGGATATATCCTAAGCCCCTGGAACAGTGTCTGGCACATAATAGGCCCTTGATAAATATTTGTTTAATGAATAGTGGTGAATGAATGAATTTTTTGTCTTAGCACAGATGGGATAAAATTGCTGGTGACTAACAGGCTTTTTCTTTAGCCCAGTGGTTCTCAAAATTCAGTTCTCCAGATTAGGAATATTAACATCTCCTGGAGCTTATTAGAAATGGACAATCTTGGGTACCACCTCAGACCTTCTGAATCAGAAACTAGAGGAGGGCCCAGCAACCTATGTTTTAACTACCCTCCAGTGATTCTGACTCACCTAAAGTTTGAGAACCTGGTCTAACCTGTATAAGTAAGAGAAGGCAAAATCTCATGCAAAATATTGAGGGCATAATAAAAAAAAATGTTTAAAAAATATTGAGGGCATTTTCATTGCTTAATTTAGGCTCTATTTTTTAAATGGTATATTTTATAATGCCTAATAATGTGGGTCCTTTACTGATCTTTTGTGCTCTATTATATGTGTAAAGATACACTTTTTGATGGCAGTCCTTTTTTCTTTTCATTTTTTTGGACACAAGGTGGCTTAGCAGTACCATCTTACCATCATTTATATGTTATGTGCTTTAAAGTTTACAAAGCACTTTTTAAAAATTTATTTATTTATTTTTTAAATTTTATTATGTTATGTTAGTCACCATACAATACATCATTAGTTTTTGATGTGGTGATCCACGATCCATTGTTTATTTATTTTTAGAGAGAGATTGTGAGGGGGAAGGGGCAGAGGGAGAGGTAGAGAGAATGTGAAGCAGGCTCCATGCTCAGTGCAGAGCTGGATGTGGGGCTTGATCTCACAACCCTGGAATCTTGACCTGTGCCAAAATCAAGAGTCCGATACTTAACTGACTGAGCCACCCAGGCACCCCAACAAAGCACTTTTATTACTTAAATCTTCACAACCTTGTGTGCTAGGATTAGTTTTCTTTGAAAGAGAAAAGGAATCTCAGGATAAGTGATCTACTCAAGATTGTGTGCAAACACCTGGTAAAGAAAGCCATGATTTAAAAATGGCTTCTGATGTTCACATTCCATGTTCTTTCTCTGGATCCTAATACAACCTGACAGCAATGTCTTTTATTAAAGACACTGGTAATTTTGTAAAAATGTATAAATAAGTAAACAATGATAGCAATAATAATAGTAAACAGTGATCTGATGCATCCTCTTCAAGTGATTCCTTATAAAGAAGTAATAAAAATGTGTTTAAAATTCACATAAAAACACATTCAGGGGTGCCTGGGTGATGCAGTCGGTTGCGTATCAGACTCTTGGTTTCGTCTCAGGTCATGATCTCAGGGTCATGGGATTGAGCCCCGCATCGGGCTCCGCACTGGGCACAGAGTCTGCTTGGGACTCTCTCCCTCTCCTACCCTTACCCCCCTCAAATGATAAATCTTTAAAAAATAAATAAAAACACATTCATGGTATTCATTCTATCAACATATATTTGTTGCATACCAGTACTGTGTCAAGGACTGGCTTAGGCACTGCAGACATAGTAGTAACCAAAAGAGAGCTGCTTTATGGAATTTACATTATAGTTGGAGGAGACAGACAGTAACCAAATACATAAATCTGTATGATGATAATGTTATTATAATAAAAAAACTGGAACAAGAAAATGATTGAATAAATTATGGCATATCCATACAGTATAATAATGCTGTCATATAAAGTAGGATACAAAACTACTGTATAGGCTACATAATTCCAATTTTGCCTTTGCCCTCCAAAAAAATTTTATATTTAAAACAGTTTTGGGGGACACCAGGGTGGCTCAGTCAGTTAAGCATCTGCCTTCAGCTGGGGTCATGATCTCAGGGTCCTGGGATCAGGCCCTGCCTCAGGCTCCCTGCTCAGCGGGAGCCTGCTTCTCCCTCTCCCTCTGCCACCCTCCCTGCTTGTGCTCTCTCACTCTCTCTCCCTCTGTCTCTGTCAAATAAATAAATAAAACCTAAAAAAAAAAGTTTTTTGTAAGTGTGATTCAACCTTCACTATACATACAGTCTTTCAAAATTATGGTCATAGCCAATTAAATTGTTTTGCCAATTTCTAGTGGCATGTCTATAATTTCTTTTAAGATAGCATAATTTTTCATCTCTGTATGCAGCATCAAGTGTGTTAAAGTGCCAGTAAGTTTGAGTAAAGGTGTAGCTCTTCAGTTAAAGAAACTTTTTTGCATTTTCCATATTTTCATTATGAGAATCCAACCAATGGGAATATACAAAAGTAGTTGCTTTTCTCTGTGTAATAAGGGTCATAAGCTCAAGGACCTCTTATTTCTTCTTTAGGGGCTAGAATTGCAAGAGACATCCTGTCATACTGCTGAAGCTCAAAGAGTTGATGAAGTTTTTCAAAGTGCCTTTGAACAAGAATATTCAAGAATATGTCCTCTGAATGAACACTTTGGAAATGTCTTGACACCCTGTATTGTTTTGCCAGTAAAACTCTATTCTGATGCCAGGAATGTTCTATCTGGCATAATCGATTCTCATGATAGTTTAAAAGAATTTAAAGGTGACCTTATCAAAGTACTTGTGTGGATACTCGTCCAGTACTGCTCCAGAAAGCCCAGCGTGCAGGAGGTTGTTCACAAAACTGAAAATAAAGGGAAAGCATCTCTAATAATCCTGCCTGCTTTGAATGCTTCACCACAAACCCAATCCCCAGAAGACACAGATAGTTTAAATTCAGAAATTTTGGATGATTGGTCTGATGATAATGTTTTTGGTGATGAGCCAACTATCAGAAAAGGAAAAGAAGAAAAAGATCAATTAAAAGTTGTATCAGGTATAAATTTGCCTATTCCAGGATCAGTAGAATCACAGGGGGTTGGTGATCATTCTATAGGCACAGTTCCTGAAAACAGTCTTTACAAGTCAGTTATATTGGGATACCCTGTTGTTGACAAAGGAAAACAAAAAGATGTGGCATATATCCCTCTCGTGGAATTCAGTTGTTCTCATTCTCACTTGTTAAGCTTACCTGAAGAATGGACATCTAACTGTTTGCCTAATTCCAAAATGAGGGAGATGAGCTCATTATTTCCAGAAGAGTGGTACCAATTTGTTTTAAGGCAGTTGGAATGTTTTCATTCAGAACAAAATGCTTCAAATGTACTGGAAGAAATTGCAAAGGACGAAGTTTTAAAAGACTTTTATGTTCATGCAGTAATGACTTGTTATTTTAGTTTATTTGGAGTAGACAATATGGTTCCCAGTCCTGGTCATATATTGAGAGTTTACAGTGGTGTTTTGCCTTGGTCTCTTGCCTTGGATTGGCTCACAGAAAAGCCAGAACTGTTCCAGCTAGCACTAAAAGCTTTCAGGTAATTCATTTTGATTATACATAAACTATGACTGACAGAAAAATATTGATTTTTTTTAACCTAGAAGGAGATACGTCTTCATTTCTAACTACAGAAAATAATCACTTTCCTAAAAATGAAAAAAAAAATGCTTAGTGTGTACTGTGAGTATATCAGGAGTACATTTTAATTTCTACTTCCTTTTTATTTATGTGGAGAACCTATTTTTCATATGGCTTATTGGATTTCTTCACTTTCACTTCACTCCATCATTTCTCCCTGATCTTTTTATCTGAAATATGTATGATTTTAGTGCAATGTCTTACAAATATCGATTGAACAAACTATTCATCTATAAAGTTGATTTTATAAATTTTATTAAAAATTCTAAAGTTCTTTGTTTCTCCATTTTCAAGGTATACTCTGAAACTAATGATTGATAAAGCAAGCTTAGGTCCAATTGAAGACTTTAAAGAGCTGATTAACTGCCTTGAAGAATATGAAACTGACTGGTACATTGGTTTGGTATCTGATGAAAAGTGGAAGGAAGCAATTTTACAAGAAAAACCATACTTGTTTTCTCTGGGATATGACCCTAATATGGTAAGGTTAAAAATGTGTTTTTAAACATTTTCATATATTGACCTTAAAGAACTAAAGTATTTGAACTAAGTGTAAGTGATAGAACATTCTGGATATATTAATCGTATCATTAAGGCATTTTGTGACTTTATGGCCAACAGAGTACAATCCTAGAATGACTGATTATTTACTTTTGCAAACCTAATATGAGCTAATTAAAAATGTGTAGCCATTGTGCAGTAACTGACCTATAAGATAACCAAGTAAACTTAATTTTCTATAACATCTTTGACTGAATGGATTATATTCCTATGCCAAATTTGAGTCATGAATTATCACTTTGGATTTGACTCCTAGAAGAAAAATTGTAAGTGACAAAATACTCCTTTTGCTGATATCAGTGTTTTATCTGAAGCAAATCTGACCTGTGAAAATTCAGAGACTCCAAATAGGGAATAACTTTTTTTTTTTAAAGAAATTAGTAGCTGTTCTCATTACGTTTAAACTGTCATCAGGTGTGCACAATGTGATTCAATGTTACACGCTCATTGTAGGTTTCATATCTGGCATTGCAGCTCCATAGATGTGCTCCCCATCAAAAATAATGAAAGTTGGTTTTAAAAAACAACCATTTAAAGACTTGGAAATGGTCCTAAGGGCATATGCAAATGAAGAAACATTTATTCAAAAGTTTCAACTAAAACCCAGGAAGAATAGTGAGAGACTATTCCTTCCCAACTCAACAAGACAGAAACTCCTCAGACTGATCTAAACAAGAAGGGTCTCCTCTCATTGCAGCTCCTAGTTGGAAGACTGTTTTCCTGGGAGAGTCAGGGCTTCACATTTTTTCTCTTACCTCCAGCTACCTGTTCTGAGGCTGGGTTCTGGGTATGTGTAGTTAAGAGATGAGAATTCCTTTCTGGCCAACCCATCTCTTTGGATAGAGGCTTTACTCTGGAGTTGGTGCCACTGAGAATAATGGGGCCCTGGCCACCCTTACCTCCTTGGAAGGTGGAGGTTCCACACTGGGAGAGGCAAGCCAAGAAGACCTGAGGTTACTGCTCCCCTTCTACCTCCTAAAGCAGAGGTGTCTCTCGGAGAGAAGCATGCCATTGTCTCACCCCCAGATACGGAGCTCTGGCTAAGACATTTTGCCCAGTGGGGGAAGCAGACCATTAAAAACAGAGGGAGAACTCTAAATGTCTCCCAAAGGAAATTATTTTACTTGCAACAGTGTGGATACATTGACACCTAAGATGCTCTCAAAAACAATGGAGCTTGTGGTAAAGAGTAATTAAGGGGCTACTGGTAAATTTGTTAGAGACATAAACTAAACTGTAAGCTGAATAGGTAAATAGAACCAGGGAAAGAAACAGTAGAGAAGAGCCCTCCTGGGGTCAAAAAATGTGCCCACGTTTAATTGGATCAGTCTATGAAACAATTCACTTCCCAGGTCATTGTTGAAAACATAAAGCAACCACCTGGTAATCATTGGAGCTTAGCAGCTGGGTGTGAGCAATTAATAGATGAAGAGAACCCTGCTAAAACCACTGCCATCTCATGGTAACTGTGGACATTCACAAGGCTGCAGTCCCTGAGGAACCAAAATCAAAGGCTTCACACTTGTGGGGGAAGTAGGGATTAACTTCACTAAAGTCATCCAGCCACTTACTAAACTAATAAGCAAATAAATAACAAGCCCTGGGGTGGGGGAGGGCAGGGGTCAATGCTCAGAATTGTGGCGGTGTTATATAAAATGTCCAGTATTGAACACAAATTATAGGACATAAAAAGAAACAGGAAAGTCAGACCCAAACACCAGGGGGGAAAATTGCCTCTGAGTGATTAGATGTCAGGTTTAACAAAGATTTCAAAGTAGCCATTATAAAAATGTTCAAAGGACTGAAAGAAACCATGCTTAGGGGTGCCTGGGTGGCTCAGTCGTTGGGCATCTGCCTTGGGCTTGGGTCATGGTCCCAGGGTCCTGGAATGGAGCCCCACATCAGGCTCCCTGCTCTGCGAGAAGCCTGCTTCTCCCTCTCCCCCTCCCCCTGCTTGTGTTCCCTCTCTCGCTGTGTCTCTCTCTGTCAAATAAATAAATAAAATCTTAAAAAAAAAAAAAGAAAGAAACCATGCTTAAAGAAGAAAACAAAGTGGATATAGAAGGAAAATACCTCAATAATAAGGTCACATATGACAGCCCACAGCTAACATCATACTCAATGGTGAAAAGCTGAAAGCTTTTCCTGTATGATTAGGAACAAGACAAGGATGCCACTCTTGCCACTTTTATTCAACATAGTATTGTAAGTCCTGCCCCAGCAATTAGGCAAGAAAAAGAAATAAAGTCATCCAATTTGGAAAGGAAGAATTAAAACTCTCACTATTTGTAGATGAAATGATATTATATATAAAAAGTCCTAAGTACTCTACCAAAAAACTTAGGAATAATAAGCGAATTTAGTAAAGTTAACAGGATACAAAATCACTACACACAAATCTGTTGTGTTTCTATACACCAATAACAAGCTATCAGAAAAAGAAGTTAAGAAAATAATTTACAATTACATCAAAAAAATAAAATACCTTGGAGTAAGTTTAACCAAGGAAGTGAAAGACCTGTACATTGAAAACTGTAAGACATTGATTCAAGAAATTGAAGAAGACACAAATGGAAAGATGGATTGGAAGAATTAGTACTATTAAAATGTGCATACTACCCAAAGCAGCCTACAGATTCACTGCAATTCCTACCAAAATTCCAGTGGCATTTTTCACAGAAATAAACAGACAATCCTAAAATTTATATGGAACCACAAAAGACCTCTAATATCCAAAGCAATCTTGAGAAAGATCAAAGCTGGAAGCATCATGCTTCCTGATATCAATGTATTGTTAGGCCTGTATCATATAGAAGTGTGATATATTTGCCAATAATTGCAGAATGGAAGTCAGTGGAAACAAAGTTGTATTAAGCAAAAGAAATGATTCCAGATGATAACTTGAATCCATAGGAATAAAGGAGAACCAGAAATGATAAGAAGTTAATGTAGCAAAAGCAATAAATATATACTTGTTCCCTTTCAGTTTCTTTAAAAGACATAAAAGTATGTAAAATGGTAATTATAACAATATACTATTAGGCTTGAAACATTATAGATGTAATATGTATAACAATACCACAAAAAGGGGCAAAAGGAGAATAGAATTATACAGGATTATTGTTTCTTATCTCACCAGAATTAGTGTAAACTAATGCTGATTCTGATAAGTTATTTATGGCAAGCCCTAGAGCAACCACTGAGGAAATAACTTATTTTAAGTGAAAAAAATCATTAAATTAAAATTCTTTATTAGAAGATATACACTCAATGCAAAAGAAAGCAGTGAAAGAGGACTAGAGAGACAAAAAAAAGTTGAGATATAGAAGACAAAAGGAAAATGACAGACTTAAATCCTGCTATATCAATAGTAACATTAAAAGATTAAACAGTTGAAAGGCAGAGATTGTCAGACTGGATAAAAGAACAAACTGAAGGGGCGCCTGGGTGGCTCAGTCATTAAGCGTCTGCCTTCGGCTCAGGTCATGATCCCGCATTGGGCTCCCTGCTCCGTGGAGAAGCCTGCTTCTCCCTCTCCTACTCCCCCTGCTTGTGTTCCCTCTCTTGCTGTGTCTCTCTCTGTCAAATAAATAAATAAAATCTTTAAAAAACAAACAAACTGAAAGTAAAAGGGTGAAAAAGGCATATCAGGCAAGCAGCAACAACAAGAAAGCTGGAGTACCTATACTATTGTCAGAAAATAATAGACTTTGAAATAGAAAATGTTATTAGAGATTAAGAAGGACATTTTATAGTGATAAAAGCATCAGTCCATCAGGGAGCTAGAACAATTATATACGCAGCTAACAATGAACCACCAAAATATATGAAGGAAAATTGACAGAAATGAAGAGAGAAATAGACAATTCAACAATAATAATTTAAGACTTCAAAACCCTACTTTCAGTCATAGATAGAACAAATAGGCAGAAGATCAACAGAAAACAGAATGCTTGAACAACACTATAAACCCAAAACACCAAACAGACATCTATAGAATATTCCACCTAAAAACAATAGGATATACATTCTTCTGAAGTGTACATGGAACATTCTCCAGGATAAATCATATGCTAATACATAAAACAAACAATACATTTCAAAGGATTGAAATACTAAAAAGTTTATCCTCTGACCAGAAGGAAATGAAATTAAAAATCGGTAAGAGAAAGATATTGAGGAAACTAGCAGATATGTGGAAATTAAACAACACATGCCTAAGTCGCTAGTGATCAAAGAAGAAATGAGAATATACATTGAGATGAATGACAAGAAGACACAGTATACCAAAACTTGTGAGATGCAATTAAAGCAGTCTTTAGAGGAAAATTCATAGCTTTAAAATGCCTATTTAAAAAGAAGATTTCAAATCAATGCTTAACCTTCTACCTTATAACACTGGAAAGAGAAGAGTAAACTAAACTTAAAGAAAACAGAAGAAAGAAATTAATAAAGATAAGAAAGGTTATTATGAAATAGAAAATGAAAAAAAGAGAGACATTACTACTGACCTTATAGAAATAAAAATGATTATAAAGGAATACTGTGAATACTTGTATGCCAGTGAATTATATAACTTAGATGAAATGGACAAATTCCTACAAATACAAACTACCAAAACTGACTCAAGAAGAAATAGACAATCTGAACAGATCTATAACAACTAAAGAGATTGAATTAGTAATCAAAATACTAACTGTAAAAAAAATCTGAAATTTGTTTTGTTACACAATTCTACCAAGTATTTTATTTTATTTTATTTTATTTTAAGATTTTATTTATTTGACACAGAGAGACAGCGAGAGAGAGAACACAAGCAGGAGGAGTGGTAGAGGGAGAAGCAGGCTTCCTGCTGAGCAGGGAGCCTGATGCCAGGCTTGATCCCAGGACCCTGGAATCATGACCTGAGCTGAAGGCAGACACTTAATGATTGAGCCACCCAGGCGCACCCCCCCCCACACAAGTATTTTAAAGACTAATACCAGTTCTTCACAAACTCTTCCCAAAAAAATAGAAGTAAAAGCACTAACCAATGCATTTTCTAAAGCCTGTATTACCCTGATACCAAAAGCATATAAAAACATTACAAGGAGGGAAAACTACAGACTAATATCTTTTATCAAGGTGGATGCAGAAATTTGTAACAAAATAATAGCAAACTGAATCCAGCCACGTATAAAAAGAATTATACCCCATGACCAAGTGGTATTTATCCCAGGAATTCAAGGTTTCTTTAACATCGAAAAACCAATTAATGTAATATACCATATCAATTGAATTAAAAAAAAAGAACATGTAATCATCTCAGTAGACACAGAAAAAGCATTTGACAAAATCCAATACCCTTTCATACTAAAAATAATTAAACTAGGAATAGCAAGGAGTTTCATCAATTTGATAAAGGCATCTATGAAAAACCCACAGTTAACATCATACTTATTGGTGAAAAGCTGAATGCTTCCCTTAAGATCAGTAATAAGACAAGGATTTCATTCACCATTTTTATTAAACATCATATTAGAGATTCTAGCCAAGGTAATTAAGCAAGAAAAAAGAGATACTCAGATTAGAAAAGAAGAAGTGAAATTATCTCTGTTCACAGATAGCATGATCTTGCATATAGAAAAATCTAAGGAATCCTCTAAAAAACTTAAAACTAGTAAGTTCAGCATGGTTACAGGATACAAGATAAACATAAAAAAATCTATTGTATTTCCATACGCTAGGAATGAACAATCTAAAAATGAAGTTAAGAAAACAATTCTACTTAATAATAGGAAGAAATTTAACAAGAAAAGCACGAAACATGTTCTCTGAAAACTATGAAACATTGTTGAAAGGAATAATTTAAGATTTAATAAAATGAAAAAACATCCCATGTTCATGGCTCAAAATGATACAACAATACTCCCCAGTTGATTCACAGATTCAGTACAATCCCTATCAGAATCTCAGCTGGCTTTTTTGTGATATTGGCAAGCTGATTCTAAAATTTGTATGGAATTTCAAAGGACCCTGAATATACAGAACAATCTTTTTTTTTTTTTTTAAGATTTTATTTATTTGACAGAGAGAGACATCGAGAGAGGGAACACAAGCAGGGGCAGAGGGAGAGGGAGAAGCAGGCTTCCCGCGGAGCAGGGAGTCCGATGCCGGACTCGATCCCAGGACCCTGGGATCATGACCTGAGCCGAAGGCAGACACTTAACAACTGAGCCACCCAGGCACCCCTATACAGAACAATCTTAAACAAAACTATCAGACTAACACAAATTTCGTAACTTTTTACAAACCAACAGTAATTAAGACAGTATGGCAATAGCATAAAGATAGAGATAAAAATCAATGAAATTGAATCAAAATCTAGAAATAAATCCATATGGCTATGATCAACTGATTTTAACAAGGGTGCCAAGACCATTCTAAGGGGAAAGAATAGTCTTTTCAACAAATGGTGTTGAGACAGATAGCCACATTCAAAAGAAGGTCATTGGACCCTGTATTAGTTTTCAGAGCTGCTGCAACAAATTACTGCAAACTGGGTGGCTTAAAACAATACAAATTTATTCTCTCACAGTTCTGGAGGCCAAAAGCTTGAAATCAAGATGCCAGCAGGGCCAATCTCTGTACAGAGGCTTTAGGGGAGAATCTTGCCTCTTCCAGCGGCTGGTGACTCCTGGTATTCCTTGGCTTGTGACAGCATAACTCCAATCTCTATTTCTGTCTTCACATGGACACCTTTCCTATATCCCCCTATGTCAGTTCTCCCGTCCCTTTCTAAGGACACCAACCACTGTATTTAGGGCCACCTAAATTGAGGATGATCTCATCTCAAGATTCTTAATTACACCTGCAAAGACATATTTCGAACAAGATTTACAGGTACCATGGATTGAGGCTGAGATATATCTTCTTTGAGGGATACCATTCAACCAACTGCAGGCCGTTACTTCATACTATATACAAAAATGAACTCAAAATAAATCAAAAACCTAAATATAAGAGCTAACACCGTAAAAATCATAGAAGAGAACATAAGAGTGAATCTGTATGATTTCATATATGGAAGTGGATTCTGAGATATAACACCAAAAACATGAAAAGAAAACAAAACAAAAATAGATAGGACTTAATCAAAAGTAAAAACTTTTGTGCTTCAAAAGATATAATCAAGAAAGTAAAAAGACAACTCACAGAATGGGAAAAATATTTGCATATATCTGATAAGGGACTTGTTGCTAGGATATTTAAAGAACCCTTACAATGCAATAATAAAAAAGACATTTTTATTTAAAATATGAGCAAAGGATCTCTATAGATATTTCTTCAAAGGAGATATACAAATGGCACAATAAATAAGCCCATGAAAAGATGTTCAATATCATTTGTCATGAGAGCAATGCAAACCAAAACCACAATGAGATAACACTTCATACAAGGACATATACTACAATGGCTGAAATCAAAAAGTCAAATAAGTATTGGTGGGGATATGGAGAATTAGAACTCTAATACAGTGCTGGCAGAAATGTAAAATGGTACAACCATTTGGAAAATATTTTGGCAGTTTCTTAAATGATTAAAGTTAGAGTTACCATGTGACTCAGTAATTCCACTCCTAGGTATATACCCAAGAGAAATGAAAGCATAGATCCACATAGAAACTTGTACATGGATGTTTATAGCAGCATTATTCATAACTGACAAAAGGTGGAAACAACCAAACTATCCATCAACTGATGAATCAATAAGCAAATTGTGGTTTATCCATACAATGGAATATGTATGGAATATCCATACATACAATGTGGCTTATCCACCATAAAAAGGAATAAAATATTGATATATGCTACAACATTAATGAGCCTTGAAAATATTATGTTAAGTTAAAAAAGCCAGTCACAAAAGACCATTATGATTCCATTCATATGATAATTCCATCAAAGGCAAAACTATAGAGATAGAAAGTACATTAGTGGTTGCTTATGACTGGGAGAATGAAGGGATAGAGTAATAGCTAAAGAGCACAAGTTTCTTTTTGAGATCATGAAAATGTTCTAAAATTGTGGAGATATATATATTTGAATATACTAAAAAAACTATTGAATTATATACTTTACATGAGTAAATTGTATGGAATGTGAATTATATCTCAATAAAACTTTTAAAAAGAGCCTATTGTATGATTGTCCACTGTCTACTATTTATGACTTATGCATTGTTGAGGCCAGATGGGGTGAAGGAATAGAGAAGGAAAGAGAAGTAGATGAGATTTTGCTGTTTGGGTTATTGAATGAATGGCTGTCATTTCAAGCTTATTCAGAGAGCTACCGAATAGAGGTGATTCTTGATTCTGAAGACAAGTAACTCATGTGTATATTTTAATACACCATTTTCTGTTTAAGTTTGCCTAACTACAATGGAATTTTTCTCTAAGTTTATAAATAAAATGTGAAGGCCTGAATATAACTTTTTCTTCTCCTCCCCCACCCCCCTTTTATACTTTAAAGGGAGTTTACACTGGGAGAGTACTTACCCTTCAAGAATTGTTGATCCAAGTTGGGAAGTTAAATGCTGAAGCTGTTAGAGGTCAGTGGGCCAATCTGTCATGGGAATTGCTTTATGCCACAAACGATGATGAGGAGCGATATAGTATACAAGCTCATCCACTACTTTTAAGAAACCTTACAGTACAAGCAGCTGATCCTCCCCTGGGTTATCCAATTTATTCTTCAAAACCTCTTCCCATACATTTGTATTAGAGCCCATTTTGACTTGTAAGTGTATTGTCATCAAATGAGATGTTTTTATTTTTTCATTTTAGAAAAGTAACAGCGTGATTCCTCATAACTTCACTGGACTTCTCTTTCTCCTCCTACAAGTCAGATACCTGAGAAAAGCTAAGCTCTGTAAAGTTGATTCTCTCAGCTATCTTAATGTTTAAAAAACAAACTGTCTAACATAAAAGAAGTAGTTGGCCAACATTTGCACCCTATGCATTGTGGTAGGCTTTAGCAAATATAAAACATTTGTATAAGATTAGGTAATGAATTTATTAATGCTTTCTTAAATATGTGATAGGTGGCTTGCCTTTTAGAAGTCAACAACTATGTAATTTTTACATTCCTAGAAGATATACACACATATCAGTGTTTTTATGTAATGATAATGGATCCTACTGAAGGTTGCATAATGTATATTTATTTATTTGAAATATTAAATTTTATAGTATTTTCAAAACTTTGTGCTGTTTTGTTTTGACATTTAATATGGTCTGAGTGTTTTCATATAATCTATTCATTTTCTTTTCATATACTTCAATTCAGAAACCTTAAAAACTTTTTTTTTAAAGATTTTTTATTTATTTGACAGAGAGAGACATAGCAAGAGGGGGAACACAAGCAGCAGGGGAATGGGAGAGGGAGAAGCAGGCTTCCCACAGAGCAGGGAGCCTGATACGGGGCTCGATCCCAGGACCCTGGAATTATGACCTGAGCCAAAGTCAGACGCTTAACTACTGAGCCACCCAGGCGCCCCAAACCTTAAAAACTTATAATAAAACCTCTTCCAGTAAAATCTTTTTCCTTCCTTTCCCAGTATCCTTTTGATATATGTGAAAGGAAATGGGTTTATCTTGTTCATCAGGATTAACAATGTTTGGATACAACATAATGAGTGACTATTAGAGGCCATTCCGTAGATCTGGCTCCTTAAGCATTTCTTTTCAGTTGAATATACTGCTTCTGAAGAATGATTTAACCCAAATGACTAGTGGTTACTAGTGTCTTAGGTATCTAAAGGCGGAAAGAAATGGGAGAAAAATTTTCATAACACAATAAGGACTTTCATTCTTTTGCTGTTTATAGATACAGAGGAGATTGGTGGTTGCATGAGGAGGAGGGTAAGGGTGGATGAAATGGATGAAGGGGATCAAAAGGTACAAAGTTCCAGTTATAAATAAGTCATGGGGATATCATGTAATGGGGATATAATGTAAAGCATGGTGACTATATCTGAAAGTTACTAAGAGTAGATCTTAAAAGTTCTCATCACAAGAAAAAAAATTTTATAACTGTGTGGTGACAGATGTTAACTAGACTTTGGTGATCATTTCACAATAATATATATAAATATTCAAGCATTATATACACCTAAAACTAATATGTTATCTGTCAGTGATACCTTAATTTTAAAAAAATTAGCATTTTCTGAATTCCATGTTCAGTGTAGCCAATAAAAATATTAAAACATGGCTGCTTACAGGTTAAGCATCTGGCTCTTGATTTTGACACAGGTTATGATCTCAGGGTCATGGGATGGAGCCCTGCATTGGGCTCCATGCTCAGCAGGGGGTCTGCTTGAGATTCTCTCTCTCCCTCTCCCTCTGCCCATCCCTGCCCCCACTCAAATAATAAATATAAATCTTTTATTTTTTTAAAGATTTTATTTATTTATTTATTTGACAGAGACACAGCGAGAGAGGAAACACAAGCAGGGGGAGTGGGAGAGGGAGAAGCAAGCTGTCCGCGGAGCAGGGAGCCCGATGCGGGGCTCGATCCCAGGACTCCGGGATCATGACCTGACCTTTTAAAAAATCATTATAAGGGGCACCTGGGTGGCTCAGTCGTTAAGCATCTGCCTTTGGCTCAGTTCATGATCCCAGGGTCCTGGTATCGAGCCCTGCATTGGGCTCTCTGCTCAGCGGTGAGCCTGCTTCTCCCTCTCCCACTCCCCCTGCTTGTGTTCCTGCTCTCGCTGTGTCTCTCTCTGTCAAATAAGTAAATAAATAATAAATCATTATAAGATTTTATTTGTTTTATGCTTTTTTTTTTTTCCTAAAGAGTATACTTACCGACTTTTATGAGGCAATGGCAAATAATATTAGAATGAACAGTTGGGATGCTAAGAAGGAAGACATAGATGTTTATTAGAATATGGTTATAAAAAAAGATTAAGAGAGGTCTCAACATAATAACCTAAGTTCCTACCTCAAGAAGCTAGAAAAAGAAGAACAAAATAAACCAAAAGTGAGCAAAAGGAGGATAAGAATAAAGAACAGAGATCAATGAAATTGAAAATAGGAAAACAATAGAGAAAATTTTAAAAGCAGTGGTTCTTTGAAAAAGAAAAAAAAATTTGATAGAATGAAAGAACTCACTAGAAATCAAGCAGCCATTAAAAAGATAATGAGAGGCAAGATGGCAGAAGAGTAGGGGACCTTGTTTCATCTGGTTCCTTGAATTTAGATAACTATCAAATCATTCTGAACACCTATGAATTCAACCTGAGATGTAAGAAAAGAATTGGTGGAATTCTACACGTAGAAAAGCAACCACTTTTTGCAAGGTAGGAGGTGCGGAGAAGTGAATCAGAGGGGATATATCGGAAGATAAATGGCGGAGGGGGGCGAGGGAGCTCCCCTAAACCAGCTACCAGAAAGTGATATAGCTCCGGAACACAAAATAGGAACTTTTAGAAGTCTGCTCCAATTAGAGACGTCCCTGCCTGAAAGGCGCTCAGGTGGTGAAGCAGGACAAAATCTTAGGTGAGACCATGTGGTCTCAGGATCTCCAGGGTCACAGAAAGAACGGGGATGCCTGAGCCAGCAGAGTTCCCAAGCATCAGAGTGGGGAAACCAGCTACGGTCAGCAATCCTGGGAAGGGGCTCTCAGCTCGGTTTGCCATAAACCGCAAACCAGGGCACAATCCAGCGACTGCACTCCATGTAGGGGACCTGCAAAAGGCAGAAACATGGTGACCCTCCGCCTTCCCCACAATAGGCCCATGGCAATCCTCCTCCTTCCTCCTCCTGGAGGAATGGCACAAGTCACACCACAGAAGTCTGAAGAGTTTGATGCACACAAAGACTGCTTTTCCCTGAGGGTGTACTGAACAGCAAGGGTAATGATCTTTTAGCTCCGGGGCTGGAGATTGGGATGCCACCATGTTTATTTTCATCCTCTAAAGTGGCCCAGAAAGGCTTCAGGGAACAAAAGCAACATAGAACAACCCAAGCAGCTTACACAGAGCCCTGCCCCCTGGCAAGGGTGGTGCCACTCCACCTAGGCAAAGACACCTGAGAATTAGCCCCTTCCCCAGAGGACCAGCTGGAACATCAGGGGAATACCAACTTTACCAAGCACACAGAACTGCAAAACTCCAGCAATATTCTAATAGTATATAGAATTTGAGGGTTTTCTTCTCATGATTCTTTTATCTTTCAGTTTAAAATTTTCCTTTTCTTTTTTTCCTTTTCAACTAGTTTCTTACTTTATCAACTCTTTGTTTTTAAGTCTTTTTTTAACTTTCATTTTTACATTTACATTTTATATTCTTCATTTTTGTCTTCCTTTCCCTGTATTCAATTTATTTTTGTATATATATGTATGAGTTTTGCTTTCTTTACAATTTTGGGATTTAGTGTCTTCTAACAAACAGACCAAAATACACCCAGGACCAAGTGGATCACCCTGTTTTGTCCACCTGGAAGATTATATTCTCTCTTTTCTCCTCCCCCCCTTTTTTTTTCCTTTTATTTTTTGGTTTCTGACCTCTTTGGATTTGTCTGGTGTGTATTTCGCTTGGGTTCTGGTTGATATTTTTTATTTTGTTCTCTCATTTGTCCATTCTTCCCTGGCCAAAATGACTAGAAGGAGGAATTCACAACAAAGGAAAGAACCAGAGGTAATAGTGTCTGCCACAGATCTAATGATATGGATATAAGTAAAATGTCAGAGCTGGAATTCAGGATAACTATGATAAAGCTGGGCTTGAAAAAAGCATAAAAGACACTACAGAAACGCTTAGTGCAGAAATAAATCTAATCAGGCCAAAATTAAAAATGCTTTAACTGAGATGCTGTCTAAATTGGATGCTCCAACAGCTAGGGTAAATGAGGCTGAAGAGTCAGTGACATAGAAGACAAGATGCTGGAAAGGAAGGAAGCTGAGGAAAAGAGAAAAACTAATGGACCGTGAGGGGAGACTTCAGAAATCAGCACTACCATAAAGTGAAACAATATTAGAATTATTGGGGTCCCAGAGGAAGAAGAAAGAGAGACGGACAGAAGGTATATTTGAGCAAATCATAACTGAGAACTTCCCTAATCTGGGGAAGGGAGCAGGTATTCAAGTCCAAAAGGTAGAGAGAACCCTCCTCAAAAATAATAATAGACCAACATGCTGACATATACTAGTGAAGCTTGCAAATTTCAGAGATAAAAGGAAAATCCTGAAAGCAACTCGAGGCAAAAGCTTCTTAACCTACAATGGTAGAAACATTAGGCTGGCAGCAGACCTATCCAGAGACCTGGCAGGCCAGAAAGGACTGGCATGATATATTCAGGGTACTAAATGAGAAAAACATGCAGCCAAGAATACTTTATCCAGCAAGGCTGTCATTCAGAATGGAAGGAGAGATAAAGATGTTCCAGGACAAACAGAAACTAAACTAAAAGAATTTGTGATCACTAAACCAGCCCTGCAAGAAATATTAAAAGGGATCCTGTAAGTGAAGAGAGAGCCCAAAAGTAACAGACTAAAAAGGGGAACAGAGACAATATACAGAAATAATGATTTTACAGGTAATACAATGGCACTAAATTCCTATCTTTCCATAGTTACTCTGAATGTAATTTACATTCATAAATTTGATAACTTAGAAAATTAATCAATTCTTGAAAGCCACACACTCCTAAAACTCAACCAAAACTAAAAAAAGATGAAACAGACTATCTTGATATACTATAACCATTAAAGAAATTGAATTTTTAATTTAAAATCTCCTAAAAAAGAAAGAATCTAAATTCCGATGCTCTGGTTTCTTTATTTTTAGATTCATCCATGTTGTTGCATGTATCAATAGATCATTCCTTTTAGTTGCTGAGTAATACTCCATTATGTGGAATATTCTACATTTTGTTTATTTCATTCATCTGTTGTGGACATTTGGGTTTTTTACAGTTTGGCACTATTATGTAAAAGCTTTTATGAACATTCATTTACAAGTCCTTGTATGGACATATGTTTTCATTTCTCTTGGGAACATACCTAGGACTAGAATGGCTGGATCATATGGTAGGTGCATGTTTAACTTTTAAGAAATTGCCGAACTGTTTTTCAAATCAGTTGTATAGATTATTTTACATTCCCACCAGCAGCATCTGTATATAAACTATGAATTTCATTTGTATAAACCCTAGAAAATGCAAACAAATCTATAGTAACAGAAAGTACATCATTGGTTGCCTGGGCCGGGGTAGGCAGGGCAAGTAATTACAAGGGGCACAAAGGAACTTTGGGGACTGATGGATATGTTTGCTCTATTGTCTAATGGTTTCGCAAGTGTGGCCATATATGTCAAAATGTATCAAATTGTATACTTTAAATATGTGCAGACCACAGTACATCAACTATACTTCAGTGTTAAAATAATAATAGGTGTTAAAAATAATAGGATGTTTATTTTGTTTACTTAGTAGGATATGTTATTTAGCCCTGGAATAACAGATTGTGACTGAAGTCTCATGTGCCTTACTGGTGCACCCAGTAGTTGAACAGACTAAGCCTAAAGCCATAGCTTCTCCTACTAACTCTTCTAACCATCTCACCAGCTGTCACCTTGCACAACCCCATCTCTGCCTCACTTTCAGCATTGATAGAATGAGCACACCATTTCCTTCCTATTTCCAAGGGCCGTTTGAGATAATGGTTAGGAAATGAGAGGTCAGGGCAAAATAATAAACTTTTTAAAAACTCAGTATGTGAACACTTGGTTTCACAGCTCTTGACTATCTTTGACAAAATGAACTTTGACAGAAAGCTGCCTTTCCATCTTGGGTTGCTCACAAAAAAGATCAAGGAAGAGGGGGTTTATACACATAAAAGTATATGATTGTACATGTCATAGAAAAACACCATACGGGTGAGTTTTTAAAGATCACTTTATTTGTGCCTCTTCTACCCTTCATTGGCAGGAGTAATTGAGCAAACTAAACTCATTTTTCCTTCATCCTCAAACCACGCTAATTTCAGTCTCTATGAGTTTTCATTCATGACATTCTGGAAGGCTGGCATACTCTCAACAAACCCTAAACACCGGCAAGCACAATGACAAGGTCTAGAGATTTTGTGACAAAACAAAACTGACCTGCACTCCAATCTCTTGAAACCTTTGTCTAAATTCCACCCTTTCAAGGCTCAGTGCAAATCATCTCCACAAAGGATTTCCACACTATTCTATATGCTACAGAGGGGTTTCCATAGTGCAGTGGTTAGCATATTCACCTCGCACTATTCTATATTCAAATCTCTCCCTTTTCTGAATTATTTGTGCTGACAGTCTATACCATGCCACATGACAATGCTATTTTGTAGCATTCTAGAATTGTTCCAACAATTCACCTTTTTAATTTTTACCCCAGGTGCAAGTGTATTCAATTAGTCATAATGCCCATTTTCATCACTGGTTGTGCAAGAGCCCTCTTGTGTATTTTATTTTATCCCCATACTGCACCCTCTTTATTCCGTTGCTGCTGTACCCCATGGTCTACCTCTGTCACCTTCCCCCTTTTGTAAGGATAGCCACCCGAGGGCCTCCAACTTACCCAACAACTATTCCAGTTCTTTTATGTATGTTGACTATAGCTAAACTAACTGCTTATATAACAGGAACATGTTTTTCTTCTGTTACACTCCTCTTGACAGTAGACAGGCAAGGAATATTTGCTGGTTTTCTGTTGTGGCCTATGTATGTTTTCTACTGTCAAGTGGTAAAGATTAAAGTAATACTACTAGTGGGGCGCCTGGGTGGCTCAGTCGTTAAGCATCTGCCCTCGGCTCAGGTCATGATCCCGGGGTCCTGGGATCAAGCCCTGCATCGGGCTCCCTGCTTCACGGGAAGCCTGCTTCTCCCTCTCCCACTCCCCCTGCTGGTGTCCCCTCTCTCGCTGTGTCTCTCTCTGTCAAATAAATAAATACAGTCTTAAAGTAATACTACTAGTAAAAAAAAAGTAAAATTAATAACTAGAGTAAAGCGTTGTCAATGGGGTCTTCCTGAGCTGAGTTTAATCCTGGCTTTACCCCTTACTAGCTCTGTGACTTTGGGAAAGTAATACCTACTTGCTTTGAGCATCTCTTTCTTCCTCTATAAAGATGGATAATACCACATACCTTAGTGGGCTATTATGAGGAATAAATAAATTAACTCACACAAAGCACCTTAGTACAGCAAACGGCATATGACAGGGGTCTAATAATGGCTGCTATGAGCCCTATCTACTGCTTCAAATTATAGTCATTTGTACCTGTCAGCTCTTCTAAGAGTGTGAGTACCTCAGGGGCAGGTCCATTTCAGATACTTCTTTATTATCTGCTCATTATTCTGCACTCTGCTTCGTGTAATGTTCCATACATTTATGTTTACTATAATTCTTTGGTTAGCATTCTACTAACCTAGATTTTAAGAATATATGCTAGAGTATTTCAAAATGCTTTCTTGCAGGAGGGGAGGTGGGTGGGGGGAAGGGGTAACTGGGTGATGGGCATTAAGGAGGGCACTTGATGTAATTAGCACTGGGTGTTATATGCAACTGATGAATCACTAAACTCTACCTCTGAAATTAATTTAAAAAAATACAAAAAATGCTTTTTTTATCCAAGAATGCAGTATGTGTTAATATCTTTATTGCAAGATTCATGGCAATCTTTTATTAATTATTACATGTTGAAAGAAAAGTTGTATCTACTGAAAAGTAAAATCAGAAGTTAGTCTTCAGTGTATAAGAAGATTGCTGTTTTCATTTCTACCTCCAGTGGCTTAAAAAATACAAGTACTCCTCCTTCAGTCATGTTTTGTCTTCCAGGTTTTAAAGTAAGAGATATCTGCATCCTGTAATAAAGTGACAGTAACATGAATCAGAACCTCCTTATAGTTACCCTAGTTTTTTTTTTTTTTCCTACAAATTCCTTCTGTTTTCAGGAGCTATATCATTATGATTCACCGTTAAGAATCCTTATAAAACCTGGGCAAATGCTTAAATTAGAATAAAAGTCATAGCCAGAATTCTAGATCTCCACAAAAATATCTCTGTAGGACTCAGCATCATTATGTCCCTCTATCAGATATAAATATCATTGATTAGCATCTGCCCACAGCATTTCTTAAATGCTGACATTTCTACTAATATGCTGGACCAGCATATTATGCCTATAATAAATACAAAGAATTGGGGCACTGGGTAGCTCAGTCAGTTAAGCCTCCAACTCTTGATTTCAGCTCAGGTTATGATCTCAGGGTTGTGAGATCGAGCCCCACATTGGGGCCACATTCAGCAGGGGTCTGCTTGAGATTCTCTCCCTTTTTTCTCTCAAAAATAATAGTAATAATAAAAAAATAAATCCTTAGAAAAACAAAATAAATACAAAGAATAGGTCAGGGTATTTAAAATTGAAGTATCTGACAGATAACTCTAAAATGATTTGTGAACTTCTAGTACATTGCTTAAAGCGTAAACCAAGGCAACTCGATAATCCTTAAGATGTGACATTTCATTTGGGAAGATACGCATTTACCACTTCTAAGAATGTGCACTAAGACAAAATAATAAATAACACAATTTGGTGCAGCTCTTGTTCTTGATCCTGAAAAATAACATATATTCATAAAAACAAAGTTCCAGATATAATGTTCCTAGCCTAAACAACAGAAATAAATTCAAGTATTATCAATAAGTACATTTAGCTTGATAAGCTATACTGGCATTATCTTAATGTAGATGCCTTATAAGTAAATTTCAATGAGGAGATGGAGATATATATATATATATATATGTATATATATACATATATATATACATAATTGAAAATAATGGAAGAAAAAAAGCAGGGAGGAGAAAACGGAGTAAAAAAATTGAGGAACAATTTTTTCAGTTCATATGGTTTTGCGTAAAGAATGAGGTATTTTATCTCAGAAATGTTCTTGGGAAATGAAAGGATGCCCAGTTTATCATAAAAAAGTTATTAGCAATAAGACCATGTACTAAGCGGGGGCACCTGGGTGGCTCGGTTGGTTAAGCATCTGCCTTTGGCTCAGGTCATGATCTCAAGGTCCCGGAATTAAGCCCCACATCGGGCTCCTTGCTCAGTGGGGAGCCTGCTTCTCCTCTCCCTCTGTCCCTCCCCTCTGCTCATGCTCTCTCTCTCAAATAAATAAAATCTTTAAAAAAAAAAAAGACCATGTAATAAGCAATATATTAAAGATGGTAGTTGGAAGAGAAGGGCCATCATTTTAGGAAAAACTTAAAAACCAAATTTTAGGAAAATTTGATGTAATCAAATGCTTGATTTACTGAGTAATGTTTATATTTTACAGTTAGATAATCTATAAACAAAACAAAATAACGTTTGTGGACATTCCAAAAAGCACTACTGCTATAGTGGCACCAGAACTCTAGCCCCTGGTCCCCTCTTTCCTTGAACCCAATCATTTCTAGAATGTATTCTCTCTCCGCCCTCTTGCTGAACTCTTTCATCTTTATCTGTTAGCTAAATATCCTGCTACCATCCAAACAAAAGCATTAAGAGCTAATAATTAACAAGCATAACACTCCAAGACATGTCTTAAGAGTTTTCCATATACTCACTCACTCCCCATGACAATCCTATGACTAAGTGCATCATTAATCTCCATTTTGTAGATGGGGAGATTGACTTACAGAGAAAAATTTGCCTGAGATTGAGGGATGAGGTCACAGGATAGAGCTGGGATTTCAACTCAGGGAACCTGGTAAGAGGCTCCATGCTCTTAACCAGGACACTATGTCACCTCCTTAGTATGGAGCCCTTTCCTTCTCAACTCTTATCCATCACTGGACACAATACCACTCTATCAGCTATCCTCTGAGTTTAAAATTCAGATGTAAATCTTTGATGAAGCTCTACCTTTGGAACCATCCCACACTACTACATCCCAACATTACCAAAACACATATAAATCGTCCACATTACAACTTGGTAGCCAATGAATAGCCTCCTTCAGGATTTTTCAAGCTGGGGACTTGTTTAGTGCATCATGTTAGTTTTATAACCTTTAAGTCTCTTTAGTCATTTTGGTTGTTTGCTTTTTTTTACAGATTCATTTCACTGTCCTGCAAAAACTGGGAACAAATTAAGTACCTAACAAATTGTGGATTGCTTAAATAGTGGTAGGTTATATAATGATACATATAGTATGCTTCCACTGAATAATTCTCTTTATAGATCAATCCCTGCTACCTTTTTTCTAAAAGAAGGTAGTAGTCATTGAAAAAATACTTTAACAATAAAAACCATCTACAGAAATGGCCTTTCTTTGCATTATCATACCCATAATTTTTAGCTTTAACTCATTACATTTTCTGTGATCTTTATACATTACAGATGGTCACAATTTTCTCAGAAATAGCTCATAATATTCCTCACTTTTCTGTAAGAATGAATGCCAAAAGAATGAATAATCACCGTATTTTTTCAGACATGGGCTTTTGGCACATATCATATGTGCACAGTGCTTCCAGAATGAGGCCAAAGGAACCAGCACTACACAGGGAATGTGCATGAGTTTTAACAGCATGGTAAGTCTTTGACAGAGTTAAGCATGGGCCTGAGATATACCTCATCCTGGGGGAAATGGGAAGGGAGGCCAGGTATCAACCCAAGGAGACCATACCAGGTAGGAACTTGTGGTGAAAAGCAGTGGAAAAAGAGTATTTTGATCCATACACTGATCAATCAGGAAGTGCAGAACAGAAAATGGCAATCCTTGATTTGATTTTACCTTGGAGAAACTTCTTTCTCCAAGACCAGTGGTCATTTATAGTAAACCAACAGATATGCACAGGGAACACAATTCTTTTTATCTCTTTTGTATTTACATCATGAGGTTGGTGGAGGGTTAGTAAGACAAGTTTTCAAGTACTAGAAGATTTCATACTTTCCTACAAGACTGATATATATTAAGAAGTGCATAAATGGGTCTTACCAAACCATTCTTAAAGTTCTCAATTCTTCTCTTCCCTAACTTGTTGGTTAGCCACAAGGCCCAGGTTGGCATATATTGCCAAAAATATGTTATTAACAAAAAAGGGTGATCCGAGATCCAAACTTCTTTCAAATCATTGGCCATGCTGATTAACATCAGCCGCACACAACGACTGGTCGCCATCTTGTGGGACTGGGCTGTATCAACGCCAATAGTCTAAGAAAATGTTAAAAAAAGAATTAAGTGAATGCTGTGTATTTATCCAAGTAATTTAACAGAACTTTTAAGCTGGAAAGGACGTAGAGGTCATCTAGTGGAGTGACCTTTCAGTGGGACCTCATGACCCTTTGTATCCCCATAGCTACTAATGGGTGTCTATAAGCTATTTGTAGTATTTCCAAAAGCCTAAGAGAAATCATACACTTACCAGATAAGATTGTGCAGGCTCAACAAAAGAGAAGGTTCTTTGCTTTTTCCTTAGATCACCTTTAATGTCTTTACTGATAATTATATGTCATTTTAGCAATAAAAGTTTTTAAACAAATTACTAATCCATTTAGCAAGAGAAGTTCTAGAAGATGTAGACTCCATGGGGATAAAATGGAGGAAGAAGATAAAAGCAGTTTCTGGTAGTGAACAAATCTGGTACTGCTCACCTAGTTAACCCCCGACCATTCTACAAATAAATAAACAGGCCCAGAAAGGTAGTGACTCGGCTGTGCTCACACAGATCATTAGCAGCAAACAGTTCTGCAGTCCAAGTCACCTGATTCCTAGAATAGCACGCTCATTCTGTTTTACCCCAGAGCCTCCACAGAAAATGTGAAAATATAAATGGTATCTGTAAACTTTTACACACAAGCAGAAATAGATTTATGTCTCAGTAGAAATCGATCCTCATGGAGAAGAAGGAAAATTTCACGGTCTTTAGGGGGATTTTGGATGATTGAGTGAGACTGGATTCTTCACAAGACATTTGTCATCCACTGGGTAACTCACTATGTATAACCCATGAGCTGAGGGAGCACAGGCCTGTGCTCAGCACAGGTGAAGCTAACCTAAAATTATCTTAGTTCGGCAAGGCTTTTCCTAAGCTCCTTCACCATAGCCCCTCTTGAAAATCCCAGGAAGATTTAAAGTACTAAAATTCAGCCACACAGAACCTTTCAATGTTGCTATAATTTGTGAATTGACAGAAGCTGGGCTTTAAGAATACTGACAGCCCACATAATAGTGGATTCCTTATAACCAGAATCTTCTCAATTTCTTTAGTCTTTATTAAAACTGAATGCCAAAGCACCATCAGCTAACCTTAACAGTGTTCCCAGTGCCATGAGGTAAGTTTTGTAAATAATTCATAACATGGTAACATGTTAGTCTAACATGTTAGAAAAAATTCTAAACCCTGAGACATAGTGATACAATACCAATATATAACTACTAAGGCATTCAAATTATTCTCAAACTAGACATTTTTACCTTTTGGACGTCTTCAAATAGGGAATTCTTCACAATATTTGATTGCACAGGTCCTGGACAAATGTTAGAAATTACTATACCTGGGTATGTAGCAAGTTCAGCTCGGAGGCAATTAAAAAAACCCTAATGGAAAAAAAAAAAAAAGGCAACAAATAAAATTAAATACACACATCTCATATTTGCTCTTAGCATGAAATTACTTTTCTTCAACTTTTTATGGGGGACAATAGTGGCACATAATCAAAATATGTTTTGAAATGCCAAGTAAAGGATGGGAAATATAACTGGGCAAGCTTATTAAACATTTTTAGCTGTAAGACTGGGGGCAATCTAGAACAGGCATCCTCAGGCATCCTCATCTTCTGGTAGGAAGAGTTCACCCCTTTTGGCAGTGGTGGCTCATGCCATCAAGTGATTTTTTATGGTAGGTGCTGGACAAGTGGAAAACTCTCCCTGGAGATTATTCCGAGACACCCTCCTCACACCAGTCCCCAGCTCCCCACTCCAAAAGAGGTGCGTGTTCTCCACTGAGAATCACTGAGGTTGGGCCTCTCTTATCCCTCCTAGTGGTCTAAAGTGCCAGTGCTGACAGCAGAGGGAGCGAGAAGGGTTAGTAATACTTAACGGAAATTATCAGAGAGTAAGAATTCAATGTTTTCTATTTATATTACTATTTTAACAGACAATTCATTTCAGCAAACATTTATTTTTAGGGTTAGCAAGAGACTGCATGGCTGGTTAAAAAAAAATAATACGACTGCTTACTTGATGGCTTTTGTAAAAACAAGCTAAACCTTCTAGACTTAAAGATATTGGCCATTTCTAAACCAAATAGGGAATAAACATCTACTTCCCCCCTCATCTCTTTTCTAAATTAGGAAATGTTCCAAGACTACATTGGTATAAGCTGAGTTAACCACTGAAGAGTCTAAATAGCTAACCCAGAGTGTGTTCATTCATGGTCCAACACTAAACAGTTCCCAGCTCCTAATGCTGACCACTAATAAACAGGGGCGGTGAGGGTTCACGCTATCAGAGATTAATAAAGTGGCTGACTCAGATGGACAGGAAAAAAGGCTTTGTAAATTCAAGAACTCTCATACCCTTAACCTTTTGCCTCTCTATAACAAAAGAGTATGAGGACACCATGAAAGCCAATCCATCAGATGCTAATACATCTCCTTGTCTGAAATCACATCTGGTATAGAGTGTGAACTTTTCAATGATAAACAAATTCACTCTAGAGCTTGTTGGGAATCAGGGAAGAAGTGTTCTTCGAAAAGTGCTTCCTGGTCCCAGGGTTCAGCTACTGGTTTAACTAACTGGAGTCTCAACCTGCCATGTTGTATCAGAGGACATCCAGTAAGAAAACAGTGAGTCCTGGCAGGCAGGCCAGATAACTCAGGTTGTGTTTTACTGAAAGCACTCTCCATGTCATGAGAAACTTGGCTGCCTTCCCTCACCTGCCTGCCTGAGACTTGCCCAACTGCTCTGCAGGAAGTGACTACTACCCAGCACCACATATGGGGACATCATCAGTGTCGCATCCGGCTCACCACTTTGCAACTATCTGCTCTCCCCAGCAGAAAGAGGATACCCTAAAGAACCAGCTTCAGATCTTCATGAAACTGTGAGCACCATTCAGCTGTTCCATCTCATTATCCCAACGGTACAATATTCTACTCACACTGACCTTCAGCAGCATTAATTATAAATTATGTGTCTCCTATTGGCCTTAGGATCTAATCTGTTCCACATTACAGTTTAATAATATTTCTTCATATCTACTCTTAAGCCAACATTAAAACTTCATTTCTTTTCAATATTTACCTCTAGTAACTTATGCAACCCAAATCAAGCATTTCTCCTAGCCTCTGCCATGACTAGCTTTTCTTCTTTCAGTGAAGCCACGGTCAACAGAGTCAAGCCTAGTCCCAGTAAGGATATGAAGCCCAGGGCTACTCATCCAGTGGGGAGCTCCTATTTCTGACATGCATATATATTTAGACCAGGTAAAACAAATACCAACCACAACGGGGAAGGAAAAAGAAGCCACAGAATGAGAACGACAAGTACAACCTCAAGTATGTGTGGAAGAAGTGAGGGGTAGATCCCAAATTTGCCATGAAGATATGGTAGAGATGAGGATAAGGGTGACAGGTTGACTAGACTGAACACTTCTTGAGGGTAGGGACCGTTTCTTATCTTTATACCCCCAAGATCTGTTGCAGGGCATGGCATGGCACAGTGTAGATACTCAATACATGTTCGCTGAATTAGGAAGAGGCCTGTGAGATTCAAGTCTTTTTTAGCATCTTCTGGGGATGTCCTCTACCAAAGGTCTCTTTGGGTCTCTTCTGCTGTCTCCCTACATCACTGCCCAGTTCCCATGACCTCTGGCAGTGATGGTCATATCCCCCATATACATATTTAGATCAGTACCATCAGAGTTGAGTTTGAGCAGCCTTACCCGCAGAGCATGTTTGCTGGCACAATATCCACTAGAAAGGGGCGCAGATAAGATACCCAGGAGGCTATTCACAATAACAATCTTTCCTTGCTTCCTCTCGATCATGTGAGGCAGAACACACATTGTCAAGGACACCGTCCCTAAGTAGTTAAGTTCTATTAGCTCCTTGAAGACATCCAGGCTGGTGTCCATGCACAGAGAACGCTGGGATCTTCCAGCATTGTTGACCAGAATGTCGATCTAGTTAAAAAAATCAGAAAAGGGGCACTCTGGGGATGACTTGTAAATGGACTGATGCAATTCTTAGGGATGGTTGGTTTTATCATTAACTTGAAAAAAATCAATGGAATGGTGAATTTTCAGAAGTCAGCAATGAAGAGAGAAAATGAAAACCAGAATTCACCTGTGCAATTAATTTCCCATCTTAAGTGACTTTTTTTAAGTGTCACAAAAATAAAAGACACAGTGAATTTTTACCTTCTTTTGTTCCACATTGAGTAATTAGTACTTGTCAAGGTATGGAAAGTGCGAACTACATAACGCCAAGAATTCGAGTATAAGAGACTCGTGGGCACTGATCCCACTACACAGACCCATTTACCTAAAGCCCTTTCAGTGATCGCACAAAGATGGGAATCTCTTTTGTGGCTGTGTCAAAGCAAGACTTATTGATTCAAAATGGCTCCTTACTTTACCAAACTCCTGGAGAACCACTTTGGTAGCTGCTTCGTGGGAACTTCTATCAGTCAGGTCAAGCGGCAAAACCAGTATATCTTTTTCTTTTAAATTGCCATTCTCTAGATAAAGACATTTAAAAATTAGTGCAGAAGTCATAAGATAGTTTGATCAGGCTTCTCGCTACTTGCATTAAGTTTAACACCCACCCTACAACTAGACTTGGCAACAAACTCATTTCTGGGGGGCCTTGTGGAAGAATTTCTCTCAGTGACCGAGAGCACTGGTGGTAATGAGGCAACATCTTATCAGACAAAATGCTGGCTGGGTCCACAGGAAGAAGGATGGCTCTCTTCAACGTGAATATATACAATCTAACATTGGAACAGACTCTAAAAGAAATCAAGATTATACTACAAGCTAAAAAAAAAAAAGCAGAAATTTTAGAGCTATTTCTTTAGAAGAACAGAGGAACATTTGTCTTATGATAGGTGCACAAAATATAGTTGCTCTTTTACACACATTAAAAAATAAAAACAATTTATGCCTTATACTAGTAAAACATTCAGAGTTCCCCAGTCACATGACACATAGAAGCTTCCTTCCAGAGAAAAGGATTCCAGGAAGCAAACAAGCAAAAGGACACAATCCTGAAATTCCCAATCAAGAAACACATGGAGCTAGACTGGCCCTTTCTATTAGTGTTCATCAAAAGAATAAGGCTCTAACCTTGAAATACAACAAGTAATGCCAATACGAAAAACAAGCAAGGAGAGAAAATAAAAGAGGTAGAAAGGTTTTACAGGCAAAGTCTAAACTGTGAAACATGAACTGTCTTAAAGAGATGGAAATGCTTGCACCAATGATCGGACAGAAGAAAGGAAAACAATCAGCCTCACTCCAGCCAAGAAATGCTGACATGGTTCGTTTCTGCCAGTACAGGACTTGCAAGTCTCCACAGCTGGAGGAACAACTACCAGAGGGAGTGTCCCCGTGCAAAACACGAGAGGCCTCTGTAAGCGATGTCCTGAAAGAGGCCTTCTGGCCTTGGCTGCGGACTCCTCTTTTTTGGGTGGTTAATGTTTAAAGAATGACAGGTAGAGAGATCACCAAAAAAATGGTCTGCTTGAAAATGCAAAATTATCTCATTTTAGGTACTAAATGTCCCACGAGAAATAATCACTTTATTACTTAGGACTGCTTTCATGTGAACATAACTACACTAAAACCCAGGCCAAAAAAATTAAAAATTAGCATTGTTGCTCTAATATGAATATGAATATTACCTCAAGCTGCATTTTACAACCTAATTCAATTCCCATTCTTTCATTTTTATAACAAAAATTTTATAGCATCCCATATGACTTTAATATCTGACATGTTAGCAAAATGAAGGATCATAATTCAACTTCTATGATTACATACATGTATGCCATAACAACCAAACTGTTCTTTCTCTAAGACAAAAATATAAGATACGTGGTCACTGAAAACCCACCAGCATTTGAAAGAATTGGTGGTCACTCCCTAATACCAAGAGTCAGTGCAAAAGAAAAGTAGAAAGGCACACATGGATCAATGGAGCAGAATAGAACATCCAGAAATAAACCCACAATTATATGGTCAATTACTCTTTTACAAAGCAGGAAAGAATGCCCAATGGGAAAAAGACAACAATCTTCAACAAATGGTGTGGGGAAAACTGGACAGGGATATGAAAAGAATGAAACCTGGACTACTTTCTTAGACCATACACAAAAATAAATTCAAAATGGATTAAAGACTTAAATGTGAGACAGGAAACCATCAAAATCCTAGAAGGGAGGGGTGCCTGGGTGGCTTAGTTGGCTAAGCATCCAACTCTTGATCTCAGCTCAGGTCTTGATCTCAGGGTTGCTTGAGTTCAAGCCCCGTGCTGGGCTCCAGGCTGGGCGTGCAGCCTACTTAAAAAGGAAAAAAAAAAAATCCTAAAAAGGAACACAGGCAGTAACTTCTTTGACATTAGCTGTAGTAACTTCTTCCTAGCTCTGTCTCCTGAGGCAAGAGAAACAAAAGCTATTGGGCCTACATCAAAATAAAAAGCTTCTGCACAGTCAAGGAAACAATCAACAAAACTAAAAGGCAGGGCGCCTGGGTGGCTCAGTTGGTTAAGCGACTGCCTTCGGCTCAGGTCATGATCCCGGAGTCCCTGGATCGAGTCCCGCATCGGGCTCCCTGCTCGGCAGGGAGTCTGCTTCTCCCTCTGACCCTCCTCCCTCTCATGCTCTCTGTATCTCATTCTCTCTGTCTCAAATAAATAAATAAAATCTTTAAAAAAAAAAAAACTAAAAGGCAACGTACTGGATGGGAGAAGATATTTGCAAATGACATTTCTAGTAAAAGCCTAGTATCCAAAATATATAAACAACTTACAAAAACTCAACCCCCCCAAAAACAACCCAATTTAAAAATGGGCAGAATTTGCTATGACGTGGGTGGAGCTAGAGTATTACGCTAAGTGAAGTCAGTCAGTCAGAGAGGGACAAATACCACATGATTTCACTCATATGTGGAATTTAAGAAACAAAACAATTTTAGTATATGTGCTGCTGAAGCGAGCACTAAGAAACAGGTATAGGGGGCGCCTGGGTGGCTCAGTCGGTTAAGCGACTGCCTTTGGCTCGGGTCATGGTCCTGGAGTCCCGGGATCGAGTCCCACATCAGGCTCCCTGCTCGGCGGGGAGTCTGCTTCTCCCTCCCCCCCTCCCCCTGCTTGTGTTCCCTCTCTCGCTATGTCTCTCTCTGTCAAATAAATAAATAAAATCTTTAAAAAAAAAAAAAAAGAAACAGGTATAGGGAAAAAAGAGAGAGAAGCAAACCAAGAAGCAGAATTTTAACTATAGAGAACAAACTGACGGCTACCAGAGGTGAGGTGAGGGGGGTGGGGGGAGTTGAATAGGTGATGGGGATTAAGGAGGGCACGTTTTGTGATGAGCTCCAGGTGTTTATATAAGTGTTGAATCAGTAAATTGTACACCTGAAACTAATAATACATTGCATGTTAACTGGAGTTTAAATAAAAACCTAAAAAAAAAGGGGCAGAAAAAGATGAACAGACATTTCTCCAAAGAAAACATTCAGGTAGCCAACAGACACATGAAAAGATGCTCATCATCACTTATCATGAGGGAAATGCAAATCAAAACCACAATGAGATATCACCTCACACCTGTCAGAACGGCTAAAATCAACAACACAAGAAACAACACATATTAGTGAGGATGTGGAGAAAAAAGGATACTCGTGCACTGTTGGGAATGCAAACTGGTGCAGCCATTGTGGAAAACAGTGTGAAGGTTCCTCAAAAGTTAAAAACAGAACTACCTTCAATCCAGTAATTGCACTACTGGGTATTTAACCAAAGAATACAAAAACACTAATTCAAAGGGATACATGCACCCCTATGTTTATAGCAGCATTATTTACAATAGCTAATATATGGAAGCAACCTGTGTCCAGTGATTAATGAATGGATCAAGAAGATGTGAGATATATATATATATGTGTGTGTATATATATATCTCTCTCTAGCTCAGCCATTAATGGAATACTACTCAGCCATTAAAAAGAATGAAATCTTGTCATTTGCAATGACATGGATAGAGCTACAGAGTATAATGCTAAGCTAGATAAGTCAGTCAGAGAAAGACAAATACCACATTCCACTCATATGTGGAATTTAAGAAACAAACAAGCAAAGGGAAAAAATAGAGAGAGAAAGACAAATCAGGAAACAGACTCTTAACTCTAGACAACAAACTAATGGTTACCAGAGAGGAGGTGGCTGGGGGAGGGGCTGAAATAGGGGATGGGATTAAGGAGTACACTCATCTTGATGAGCACCGGGGAATGTATGGAAGCATTGAAACACTATATTGTACACCTGAAACTAATATGACACTGTATGTTAACTAGCTGGAAATAAAACTAAAACTTAAAAAAAAAAAAAGTGAATTAGAAAGGCATCAGAAAAAGAGAAGAATAAGCCAAGGGCAGCTAATGAAGAGATGCCCAAAGGAAGAGGATTTGGATCTGAGCGCTTGGAACATTTGGAACCAGAGTTGACTGCCTGGGAAAATCCCACGCTTCCCTCTAAAATTCTCAAAATTGTATTTGAATTTGGATTCTGGTTTATTTCTAGGAAGCACTGCGGCCATTTTAGATTTACTCACCAAGGCACCTTGTTTTCACCCTTTCCAGCTCCTGCACTCTTCTGGCTGACAGCACAAGGGAGACTCCCAGTTTAGACAGCTGGCAAGCCAGCTCCTCGCCGATCCCACTCGATGCTCCAGTCACCCAGACCACCATATCAGTCAGCTCCCATTCTAGTGGGAAACAAGTGTGGAGTGAGCAGGAAATGAGCTATGGATTACACCCCATAATTAAAGATTACCAAAAAGATAGTCTTAAACCATACCACTAAATATGAAGACATCATGTGTAGAGTTTAAAATTTGCAATATCTTATATTTATGGCCTTGATTCTGGTGATGCTCACACATATACTTAACTCAAACTCACTGAGTTGTATACGTTAAATATGTACAGTTTTTTTAACATGCTAATCATAGCTCAATAAAGTGATTTAAAATTTTTTTAATTAAATATCCTCAGAAACACCTCCTACCTAATTTTTTTTTTTAAAGCATGAATAAAAGGATGCCTGGGTGGCTCAGTCGGTTAAGCATCTGACTTCGGCTCAGGTCATGATCCCAGGGTCCTGGGATGGAGCCCTGCATCGGGCTGCCTGCTCAGCTCTCTCCCTCTGCCCCTCTCCCCAGCCCCTGCTCTCGCTCTCTCTCTCAAATAGATAAATAAAATCTTAAAAACAAAACAAAACAAAAAAAACTGTAAAAATGTTACAACACTAAAGCAATGAGGAGTGATTGGTTCTCCTTTTCTCCACTGAAAAACTCACTTGCACTACAAGACATGATAGCCACCGTCTATCTGAATTCCTAGAGAGTCACTGTGGTACAACACTCCTGTGTGCTTTCTTTATTAAAATATGTGTTATTCATCAAAAACAGTAGGGGCCCCTGGGTGGCTCAGTTAAACATCTGACTTCGGCTCAGGTCATAATCTCAGGGTCCTGGCATCAAGCCCCAGATCAGGCTCCTCTCGCCCCCTGCTCATGAGGAGTCGGCTTGTCGCTCCGGCCCTACCCCTGCTCATGCTTACTCTCTCTCTCTCAAATAAGTAAATAAAATCTTTAAAAAAAAAAAGTAAAAAAGGAATCACAACACACATTTCTGATTTGAGATCATAAAAATTAAAATTGGGAAATCAGTTTACTGTTTTAGTCAAACCATTCTAAAACCTAATTGTCGGGGGTAACAGTATGAGCTCTGCAGACTGCCAGGGTTCAAATCCTGGCTCCATCACACACAGCAAGGAAATGCCCTGTGAAAACTTGGTGCCTTAACGTTCCACAACTGGAAAATTGGGTTAATAATAAAACCTCCCTCATAGCACTGTTGAGAAAAATGAGTTAAAATAAGTATCCAGAGCAGTGTCTGACACATACTCAGTGCTCAAGAAAATGTCAACTACTTATTGCTAAAAGTGTTTAACAAATAGACTTTTCAGCAGCAACACATAGAATATTCACCCACTAACTTGTGTGTTCTAATTTCTCCAGCCAGGGGCAATGGGGTTCCTAACTATAATGGCTTAATATTTTTTATTACTTCCTACGTGCTTAAACACATTATCTCATTAGAACCCTCCCAAGAAACTTAGGAAATAAGAACTATCTTAATTTTATAAAAAAAGGAAACAGGATTACAGGCATTAATTTACCGAACTAGACTATAAATTCCCTTAAGGCTGGGACCCTATCTGCCTTGTTCATTGTCCAGTGCCTAGCACAGAGACCGGAATATAGAAAGAACTCCATCAGTAACTTGAGTAAGCACCCCACAACCCTAGCAGAGCTGGGATATAAGCTCCAAAGCCACACTCTGACCACTAGCCTATGGTGCCCACATTTTAATATGATCAATCTTTTAAAATCCAACTATTTCTTAGCCATTCAAGAAAATACAACTTGTCTTCAGGAAAGAGGTTTCATGTAAGTATCTGAACTAAGGTGGGAAACATCCCAAATACTGGCTTCTAGGCTACAATGCCTTCCTATCATATGATGTACTTCTATGGAAATGCACAACAGAGGACTCCCATCAGGAAGAGCAGAATGTATATTCAGATAATCACGTATTCACTCATCGACAGCTCATTGTTCCAAAGTTCTGCAATACTCAGACTACAGACTGAATATAATTGTTTGTAACTATTTACTAACTAGTATACAGCTCACAAAAATCTCTTCACGTTTACACCACTAAGCAAATATGACTTAAAACCAACAATGAAGGGGCGCCTGGGTGGCTCAGTCGTTAAGCGTCTGCCTTCGGCTCAGGTCATGATCCCAGATCCTCTCATCTCTTGCTTCTCTAAGGCTAAATAAACACCTCCAATGTCTGTGACCTTCCCTCATATGACATGGCTTAAGGTTTCCTCACTCTTTGTCTCACACCCCTCTGCACAAACTCTAGCTGGCCAATGCTTCTGCTGAAGAGAACTGGCCAGAGAAGGATCCAGGACTCCCGTGGGGTCTGGACAATGGCTGCCTCGGCCACTGGGGTGTCCCAGGGTCCAGCACAGAGGCCGACACATACGAGCAGCCATTCAGAAGACATCGGTTGTGGACTGCCATGTTTGCTTCACACACTACATGCCTCCCAGGCTTGCCAAATCTTTTCTGGCAGTCATTTCAGAGTCCACTCACACTGAGGTTACTGCCAACTAAAACCCGAGTTTTCCTCTGGTGTGCTGCTGCTGGAGTCTTCCTCCTCTGGACTTGTGCCATGGACTTTTCTGGATCTATGTTCAGTATCTGAAGTTAGTCGCCCTTCAATTTCACCATGTGATATATATCCTTAGAAACACATAGAATTTCTCTAGAAGGATACATAAAAGGTGGGAAATGTTGGTTGCCTCCAGAGAGGCGTACTTGGTGGCTGGGGGCAGCTTTTCACCACATATCCTTTTGTGTCATTGAGTTTTGTAGCATGTGAGTATATTGTCTATTTTCTAAGGTGACAAAAATAATAAACCTATGGAGAAGACAAGGAGGATTTACTTATTTATAAAATATATATATTTTTTACCTTAATAGAGTCTGCTCGTCTTTCCAGTCTAAACTGTTCTGGGAACCTGAGTGTATCTCCATGTGGCTTTAACTTTGTTTTATTATCACCCTCCCAACCCCCAGTGGTCTTTCTAGTGATTTTTTCCCTAAAAATTCCCCCAAGAAATTTTAACACCAGATATACTGTATATCCATTTATGTGCTGCATATATATATGTATATCTGTGCTTTATACATAAAAAAAGAGTTCTAGAAAGCTTACTCTACAGTCAATACAGGTTTAAGAATGACTAAATTTAAAAATTAAAACTTAAATTAAAATTTAAAAGCCATTGCCATTTAACTTTATAACTGTTTTGGGGGAATAACTTTTAATGTAATTTATTTACTTAGATAAATGATAAGGTATCAAATTAGTATGCAAATTAGCCTATTCTAGTTCATAATAATAATAGCAATGTAATTAAATGTATCTTAAAATCCTTCAAAACTATTTTTCCAGCAAAACACTGAAAAGATTAAGTGAATTTCTTAAGAACTATTTTTATTTTTTGCTTGATATGTGATAATAACTTTAACTAGCTGTGAGACACTGTCAACATTTTTCTTCTTCAGCACTTGACATAACTAATGGACTGAATAACTTTTGCAGAATTAAATTTAAAAAAAAACGATTTTTAGGTAATCTCAAGTCCAAGTTAACACAAAAGCACTCAGGATCAAATGGAAATATCCACAAAGTAGCCACAAGGCAGCCATCAGACAAAAGAAGGACTGATCCAGAGAAGGTCTGACAATCACAGCCATCTATTTGCCATAGTTTTGTAGTGTTGACCTTGCAGAGGTGTATTTTCCACCAACTCAATAATGTCAGCACTCCAGATGTTATCCCCCAGAAAAATGCAACGAGACAAATCAAATATTAAGGAATAAGATTTTGTGCAGTAGGGTTGAGCTTTGGAGGGATACAAAACACTGTACCATCTAAGATTTTTCTTTGGTCCTCAAGACCAGTTTTGATACCCTTGGGAGCCATACGGCTGCCCTGCCTCCCAGGCCCGTTTGGAAAGCGGAGTCTATCTTCTCCACTGCTAGCTATCACTTCCAAGTAAACTTCCTCACATGCTTTGGGTATTTTCACACAGGAAACTAGGTCCAGGGAAACCCCACTTCCCCTAGCGCTTATGGATCCAAAGCCTAGCTCTGGGTAGGTCATTTAATGTCTGCACACTGGTTCCCTATCGGGCAAATAAGATTAACAACGCCTACTTTTAAGTCTCTGTAAAGGCTAGAGGTCGTGTCACATCGCTTGAGCACAAAGAATGTGTTTAGGAAACGACCACCGAATTTTAACCAGGGTACCGATGAAAGTGGGAGAGGCAGAATGCCCCTCAGTATGCCAGGAATGATCTCGCCCCAGGCAAAATCCAGTTCTTTCTAGGGTGATACTTTTATCCCAGGACGTGAGTAGGGAGGGGGGTAAGTCTGGACACTCCTTTTATTTCACCACTCGGGAAGAGGGAACAACTTCTGGAAGTAAATAAACCGGGCTCCAATTCTGAAAAGGAGGCTTCCTTACAGACTCAGGGGACGGGCACTGTTTGTCCAAGTGGTGTCCTCCATGGACGCAGCAGCTGAACCCCTGGGACGCAGGGTAAGAGTCCCGAGGGCGCCCCGCCCGTTCCAGCGCCCTCCTAGTTTGGCGAGCGGGCAAGTCCTCCGCTGACCCCACCAGAGACCAAGGAGCAGGACAGCCTCCTTGGCCCCGGCTTTTTCCTCCCCGACAGGGAGCCCCAGCGAAAGGCGCGGAAGCCCCACGCCACCCGGAGGGATGCGGCGACAGCGGGGACGGCCGCACGGAGCCCGGCCTCCCCCTCAGGAGGCGCGGCTGCCGGTCCTCACCTGGACGTCGCCCCTGCCACTCGGCCCACAGCAGGGTCAGGTCGCCATCCGCCCGCAGGAAGCGCAGCAGCTGCACCACGAGCGCGAGGAGCACGCACAGCACCAGCAGCCACAGCAGCAACTCCCAGCTCATCGCGGCCGCGCGCGCCCGGCTCCGAGGGGGGAAAAACTGACCGCGTCGTAGCCGCCGAGCAGCGCGCAGCACTCAGCGCGGCCACCTCCCCCAAGGCCGGAGAGCCTCCCGGCCCCGGCTCCGCCCAGATGGTGGGCAGGCGGGAGGGGCGGCCCGGGCGCGCCTAGTTTCGCACCGCCCCCCTCAACCCCGCCCTCCACCACCCGGCGGCGGGAGCCGCGCCCTGGGCTGCGCGGAGGATGTTGGGAATCTCCGCACGCCGCGGTCAGTGTTCAGAACCCCGCAACTGCTACGCTCGCTTCGCCTGCGTCTGCGCCTACTGAAGGGTTGCTGTAGGGACAGAAGGCATGGAGGACTTTAAGATTGGCGGGACTGCTGTTAGTACAGTAGCCACAAGGTTTGTCACATCACGAACAGTTCTTTTAACAGTTGTTTTGAGGACATATAGTTTCAAAGCTCGGGTTGTGTCAAAAGGAAGAGCACAGATATTCCGACCTATGATCGCGTTCTTTCCTTCTTTAAATGAAGGGAACAGACTATCAATTTTCCACCCACGCCATGCTCTCACCCACACCCACACCCAGTGAACCCCGACTGAGTTAGCACCTTGTTTTAGATTTGGAAAGCAGTTGCAAAAGACACTTGCCTGGTTCCTGGACGGGAAAGTGCAGTTTCAGTCCAGATGGTCCATGAGTACCAGCTCGAGGATCAGGATTGGAGACCTGAGCCCAGCTGGTGCGCCCTCAGCAACCTGAGTAAATTATTTATCTTTAGGTACCCACAAAGAATAGGGAGGTTTAAATAAGAAGATGCCTGTGAAGGGCACAGTAGCTCATACACAGTAATTATATTCATTCTTTTATAATTATGAGAATTGTCATTTTTAATTGTTATTTATTGTTTCCTTTATAATGATCACTTCTTAGAGCCCAACCTGAAAGACAGGGACTTTGTTCATAAACTTCTATATTCTGGGCCTATAGAATTACCCTTGCATGGAGAGCAGTAAGACTGTTTCAGTTGTGATGCATCAGGTACTGTTGTGATATGGGTCTGGTTCTCCAAGGAAGACCTACACTAGCTAAACTTTGATTCTGACCGATTGTTTACCTCAATTGCAACTTGGTATAATACTGCTCAAGAGTTGCCCTCTTTGGTTTGTGACCTTTGCAATAGGGGTTTTCTTTTTCTGATGATAAATGACTTTTAAACTATGGTGCTTAAAGATACCACACTGAGTCTCATTCCATTGATAAAATTCCAAGAGTTTCCTCTGAGCCTGTTTCTGTAAAATTTGAGGATTGAATTAGATTTAGTGTCCCAAGACAGACCATACCATGGATGTGTACCTGGCTTCTCCATCAGAAACTCCACCTCTGGGGAGGGTAAAAGGGGAACAGAGCTGTTTTTATGGAGAACTGGGACTAATACACAAACTATAATAAAATCACAGGGTCATTTCTCTTCACTAGCGATTCTTGCACTGGAAAATGAAAACAGTTGAAAATGAAAACACTACAAATTACAACATCATGAATTTCCTTTTACCTGAATAGAAGCATACTTTATTTTGGAATTTAATTATATGTTTAAAGAATCAGTCACTATGATCAGAAAAACAACTGTTATAGCAAATATCTTTGCAGTGCCTAATTGTCCTCATTTGTTCTATTCACTAGTGAGAAAAAGCCAGCCTCAGAATCTGCTCCCTTTGGTGAAGATACTCAGCAAGTTCTTGTCACAGTAGCATCCATCAGGATTGCCTCTTCAAAACTGAATCCAAAGTGTGCAAAGCAAAGAAAAGATGAATAAATGAAGGGATTCCCACAATAGGCAGAACAGTGGAGCCCCGGCCTCTCCTGGATTCGTCCGTTCAGGAATGGACAGAATATCAACCATTTATAAAAGTCCAAACGTTTTAAAAAGTGGATTCAAATATAAGCTACATTATTTCCAGTATGAATAGAGAAACTTAAACAACTGCCAGAGTCAAGGAGGGAAACACTCTCCATTCAGGCCCTTCTTCATTCCCATTTGGAAAGAGCATCAGCTGCTCCCTCTACTCACGTCTCTGTATCTTTTCATGAAGCCAGGACGGTGCTGAAGTCAAGTGGCCGTCACACAAGTCCCCACAAGTCAAGGCAATGGTCCCTCGAGACAGGGTCCTTTCACAATTAGAGAAAAAGACTAACACCATATGCTCCATTTCAACACCTTACAATGTGCTTCTGACAGCACACAAACTTACTCTTAGCTGACTATCTGTTTTGGCAAAACAAATCTTAGTTCGGTGCTAAACATCCTTGTTCCCAAGCCATGATTTACCACCTAAAGTAAACGACACAATAAAAACAGAATACAATCAAAGCACAAATTTGTCTATATAATTGCACAAAATGTCGATGCTATTCTTGATTCATTTCCACTAGAAATGAGCTTCAAAACATTTCATTGCTTCCTTCTAAACACCTATGTGTGTTAAAAATTAAGAATTTAAAAATGAAGGTTTTTGATCCACAAGCCTCTTAGAGACCCAGTTAAAGTGCATAGAAATTAGGTCATGGCTGAGAACAATGGAGAGTCTAATGGGGAACATTCTAGGCATTGTTGCAATACAACTTCCATCCTCTATAATACCTGGTATATATAACATACAAGGTATGTTCTGATGTCAAAGGCTGTTCCTTGGCATAAGCCAAATATAACTTTAAAACACTGATGAAAGTGAGACATCAGCTCCCCTCCTCATCATTTTATTTTCCAGTCTGCATACCAAGCTTCCCCTTTCTTTTGTCTTGAAATGCATTGAAGAATATTACTTGCAATAATTAAGTTTCCTTAACAGCTCTACCTTCTCCCTTTCCAATCCTATTGCAAACCTCCTCCCCAGCTCCCCACTCCCATCCTTCTCCAGAAAGATGTTTGTGGCTCTCTGGAGCCATAATCACCTCTTCCCTAGTCTCATCTCTTTTATAATTACTTCTGATGGGAACTATATCTGATATCTCTAATTATTTTCAGGGTTAACATATTATTACCCCAATGAAACTTTAAGCTCCTTGAAATCAAGTAGCAAAGCTAATGCTTCTTTTGAAGAGTCTGCCGTACTTAGCTTAGTGTTAATACAACAAACGATAAGCCCACATTGAATTGCATTTTCCTTTCCTTGAAAGTTAAACCTCCTTGAAGATTTTATTTATTTATTTGAGAGAGGGGGAGAGAGAGAGAGAGCACCAACAGGAGGGGCGTATAGAGGGAAAAGCAGACTCCTCACTTAGCAGAGAGCCCGATGCAGGACTCGATCCCAGGACCCTGAGATCATGACCTGAGTCAAGGCAGATGCTTCACCAACTGAGCCACCCGGGTGCCCCCTAAAGTTCTTAAGTTGATAGAAAAAGAGTTACTAGATTTTAACAAATCAATCTTCCCTGAGTGTCATTAAAATGCTTTGAATAAAGTCCCAGCCAAGGCCTTTTGTATAATTGGTACCCTTAGTTTTAAATTTCAGCTGTGATAGAATGGTACCCCCTTCTCTCCTTTTGGTAATGGTCACTTTTGATGGTATGGGCTCAGGCCTACTCAGGGTAGATCAGCCAGAATGGAAGGCAGTCATGTGTAAGAAAACTCACTTTCCATAATAAAAGCACATATGAAAATAACTTTAAAAATCCAGAGTGTCTATTATTGGCAGTCTCTGGAGAAAAAAACAAAAAGCCCCAGTGAGTAGAAACAGGGACTGAGGAAGTCAGGGAGAAGAATATTCTTCCTGTAGAAGAGGAAGGCTTTTGTGGTATTTGATTGGGGATATTGTCACAACCCCTAGATACTTTTGGAAATTTGTTGGATATGCTTTGTTTTCATAGTGCCAGGTGGCCATGGGCCAGGAGTGCTAAAGATCTGGGCCGCATATAAAGGCATACCCAACAGAGACTTGTCTGGCCCTAAAAGCCCACAGTGCCCCTGTACAGAAATCTTACAGCCTGGCCATGGTGGACACGTGCTCCCTGATCTATTCCCTGCTTAAGGGAAGCATTCCTGCATTCCTCTGCATCTGTTTGCCTGTACTCATTATAGAAGCATTCGGGTTATTGTTTACTCTTCTCATATTCTGCAGGCAGACATGGTCTTACTTGGATAGTCTTGTGTCTCATATAAATTATTTCCTTATCTTAAGTAATCTTACAGGATTCCTCACTAGAAAAATTTCACTGCCCTGTTGGCCACATGTAGTTCTGCATATCATTGAATTGATCGTCTCTTTAGATAGCTGATTTCCACATTATCTTGAGTCTCTTAGACATGAACAATTCACTATATGATTCTCTTCTCTCTCCCTCTCTCTGTCTCCTTATCTGTCTCTGTCCCTGCCCCCTTCTCTCTCATTAAATGCCTCATTTCAGACTCCCCCTTACATATAGCAATAAACGTTCTAGTCAGTGGTGGTGGTTACTCAAATCTACACACGTGATAAAATTGCATAGAACTACACACACATGCACACACACAGATACATATATGTGAAACTGGTGAAATTTTAATAAGGTCTATGAATTGTGCTAATAACAATTTCCTGGTTCTGTTATTGTTCTAAAGTTATGTAAAATGTTACCAGTGGGGAAAATGGAGTGAAGAGTACACAGAACCTCTTTGTACCGTTCTTGCAACTTCCTGTAAATCTGTAATTATTTTAAAGTAGGAATAATTTGGTATTATAAGATGGTTGCACTACCTGTGAAGCAAAATAGTGTTATTTGAAAGCAAACTTGGATTAATTATAAATGTATATTGCAAATTCTAGAGCAACCACTTAAAAAAGTTTTTTAAAAAGTAGTGACTATGGACTCTGAGAAACAAACTGAGGGTTCTAGAGGGGAGGGGGTGGGGGGATGGGTTAGCCTGGTGCTGGGTATTAAAGAGGGCACGTATTGAATGGAGCACTGGGTGTTATATGCAAACAATGAATCATGGAGCACTACATCAAAAACTAATGATGTAATGTATGGTGACTAACATAACATAATTTTTTTAAAAAGTATAATTGAGGGCACCTGTGTGGCTCAGTTGGTTGAGCGTCTGCTTCAACTCAGGTCATGATCTCAGGGTCCTGGGATCGAGTCCTGCATCGGGCTCCCTGCTAACCAGGGAGTCTGCTTCTTCCTCTCCTCCTGCTCCTCCCCCTCTGCTCATGCTCTCTCTCTCTCTCAAATAAATGAAATCTTTTTTAAAAAGTATAATGATATGCTAAGAAAGAAGGGTGTGTTAGGGCTCCAGAGAAACAGAACCAATAAGTTATGGGTGTGTGTGTAACAGGTCTATTATAGGAATTGGGTCATACAATTATAGAGACCACGAAGTCCCATGATCTGCCATCTGTAAGCTGGAGAACCAGATAAACCAGTGGTGTAATTCGCTCCAAGTCTGAACATTTTTGAGAACCAGAGGAGCTGATGGTGTAAGTCACTGCCCAAGACCAAATACCCAAGAACAGGAGCACTGATGTCTGAGGGGCAGGAGAAGATGGATGTCCCAGCCCAAGTGTAGAACAAATTTGCCCTCCTTCTGCTTTTTGAATGAATTGGATGATGCCTGCCCATAATGGTGAGGGTGACCTTTACACAGTCTACTGATTCAAATACTAATCTCTTCCAGAAACACCCTCAGCGAGGTGTCAATTCTTCCCAACTGATCTATAGATTCAATGTAATTCCAATAAAAATTCCAGCAAGTTATTTTGTGGAAATTAACAAACTGAGTCTAAGTTAATATGGAGAGGCAAAAGCCCAGAATAGACAGCACGATATTGAAGAACAAAGCTGGAGGACTGATACTACTTGACTTTAAGTCTTACTGTAAAGCCACAGAATTCAAGATAGTGTGGCATTGAAAGAATAGACAAATAGATTAATGAAGCAGAATAGAGAGCTTATAAATAGACCCACACAAAAATAGTCAACTGATCTTTAAGCAAAGGAGCAAAGGCAATATAATGGAGCAAAAACAATCTTTTCAAAAGATGGTATAGAACAACTGGACATTCATATGCAAAAAAATGAATCTAGACACACACCTTATACCCTTCACAAAAATTAACTCAAAATGGATCATAGACCAAATGTAAATGTGAAACTATAAAACTACTAGGAGATAACAAAGAACAAAACATAAATGACCTTGAGTAGGGTAATGACTTTTTAGATACAACACCAAAGGTATAATCCATGAAAGAAATATTTGATAAGCTGGAATTCATTAAAATTGAAAATACCTGCTCTGCAAAAGACTGGGTCAAGAGAATGAAAAGACAAGCCACAGACAAGGAGAAAGTATTATAAAAGACACATCTGATAAAGGACTGTTATCCAAAATATACAAAGAACCCTTAAAGCTCAACAATACAAAAACAAACAGCCCAATTTAAAAATGGGCAGAAGACCAGAACTGATGGGTATGGAGAAGGTATGTAGATGACAAGCATATGAAAAGATGTTCAACATCATATGCCATTAGAGAATTGCAAATTGAGACAGAAATAAGATACAACTACATACCTATTAGAATGACCAAAATCTAAAACACAAGCGATACCAAATGCAGACAAGGATGTGGAGCAAAAGGAAAACTTATTCATTAGCAGGGGGAGTGCAAAATGGTATTGTCATTCTTGGAAAGCAGTTTGGCAATTTCTTACAAAATGTAACACACTCTTACCATATGGTCCAGCAATCATGCTCTTTGGTATTTACTCAAATGAATCAAAAATGTATGTCCATACAAAAACTTTTACATGGATGTTTATAGCAGCTTTATTCATGATTGCTAAAACTTGGAAGCAACCAAGAGGTCCTTCAGTAGGTGAATGGATAAACAAACTATGGTATATCCAGAGTATGGAATATTATTCAGTACTAAAGAAAAGTGAGCTATCAAACCATGAAAAGGCATGGAGGAAACTTACATGCATATTATTAAGTGAAAGAAGCCAATCTGAAAGGGTTGCATATTATATAATTCCAACTATATGACATTCTGGAAAAGGCAAAACTATAAGTAAAAAGATCATTGGTTGTCTGGATTTGAGGGTGTGGGGGGAGGTAAGAGCAGGCAGAACATAGAATTTTTAGGACAGTGAAAATAATCTGTATGATATCATAATCATAGATATATGCTGTTATACATTTGTCAAAACCTATAGAATATACAATGACAAAGTAAACCCTAAAGCAAACTATGAACTTGGGGTGATAATGATGTGATTAGTGTAGGTTCATTGATTGTAACAAATGTAGCCTCTGGTGCAAGATGTCGTGGGGGGGATGTTGTGCATGTGTAGGGACGGGGTATATGGGAACTCTCTATATATTCTGCTCAATTTTGTTGTGAGCCTAAAACTTTTCTAAAAAATAAAGCTTATTAATGTTTTAAAATTGCGAATTTCACCTCCTTGGAAAAAAAGATAAGAGTTTGGATTTTCCCCCAAGTTTTTGTTCGCCAACCCCTGACACAGATTCTTTGGCTGTTGTCTCTCTGATGCCTGGTGTCTATTGTGGTATAACAAACATCTAAGTGATATTTGTTTAGTGCCAGTCTTTGTGACCAGCTCCAACAGCCTTACGTCTTTTAGGCTTCTGTTCCTAATCTGTTATAAACTACACAAGAATTTTGTTCGTTTTGACTGTTTTAGCTATTCCAGGCAACTCACAATTTATATAAATTTAAGGATCAGCTTTTCCTTTCTGTAAAACAGGCCATTTGAAGACTGATAGGGAATGTATTAAATGTTAGATTATGCTGGGTAGTACTGTCATCTTGACAACATTAAGATTTAGTCTATAGACATGGGATGTCTTTCCATTTATGTTGTCTTTAATTTCTTAATGTTTTGTAGTTTTCTGTCTTTTACCTATTTGAGTAAAGATATTCCTAGTTATTTTATTCTCTTTGATGCTATTGCAAATTGAACTGTTTCTTAATTTCCTTTTTGTATTATTCATCGCTGTTGTGTAAAAACACACCGATTTTTGCATGTTGATCTTGTATCCCAAAATTTTGTTGAATTTATTAGCACTAATAGTATTTTTGTGGATTCTTAGTATATAGGATCATATCATCTGTGAATAGAGAGAGTTTTACTTTTCCCTTTCCAATCTGGATGGCTCTTGTCTCTTTTTCTTGTTTAATGGCTCTGGCTACCAATTCCAATTCAAAATTAAATAGTAGTAGTAAAAGCAGTCTTTCTTGTCTTGGTCCTAATGTTAGAAGGAAGACTTGCGATATTTCAGCATGGGTTATGATGTTAGCCACAGATTTTTCATAAGTGCTCTTTATTATGTTGAGGAAGTTTCTTTTTAATCCCAGTTTTCTGGATGTTTTATTGTGAAATGATGTTGAATTTGTTAAATGTTTTTTTCTGCATCAATTGAGATGATCCTGGTTTTTTTCCCCTTTCATTTTATTAATGCAGTGTGTTACATTGATTTGTTTTCTTATGTTAAATCACCCTTGCATTCTTGGGATAAACCTCACTTGATGATGGCATATAATCCTCATAATATGCTGTTGGATTTGGTTTGCTAGTATTTTGTTAAGGATTTTTGCATCAGTATTCATAAAAAATATTGGCCTATGGTTTCTTTTCTTATGGTTTCTTCCTCTAGCTTTGGTCTAGATGCTACTGGCCCTATAAAATGAGTTAGGAAGTATTCTCTCCTTTTCATTTTTTTGGGAAAAGCTTGAGAAGGATTGGTGTTAATTCTTCTTTAAATTTTTAGTAGAATTTCCTTATCAAAATTGCAATGCCATTTTTTCACAGAAATAGAACAAACAGTCCTAAAATTTGTATGGAACCACAAGAGACTCCAAATAGTCAAAGCATTTTTGAGGAAAAGAACAAAGCTGGAGGCATCATGCTTCCTGATTTCAAAGTGTATTACAAAGCCATTTTAAACAAAACAGTATGGTAGTGGCATAGAAACAGACACATAGATCAATAGAACAGAATAGAGAGCCCAGAAAAAACCTCATACAGATATGATCAATTAATTTAGACAAAAGAGCCAAGAATATACAACAGGGAAAGGGCAGTCCCTTCAATTAATGTCATGAAAATTGGACAGCTACATGCAAAAGAATAAAACTGAACCACTATCTTACACCATACACAAAAGTTAACTCAAAATGAATTAAAGACTTGGATGTAAGACCTGAAATCATAAAACTTCAAGAACAAAACAGCCAGTAAGCTCCTTGGCATGGGCCTTGGCAATGATTTTTTGGATTTGACACTAGAAGCAAAGGCAACGAAAGCAGAAATAAACAAGTGAGACTATATCAAACTGAAATTCTTTTGCACAGCAAAGAAAACCGTTAACAAATGAAAGACAACATACTGAATAGGAAAAAAGATTTCCCGATCATATTATCTGATAAGGGGACAATATGCAAAATATACAAAGAGCTCATTCAGCTCAATAGCAACAAAACAAAACAAATAATCCAATTAAAAATGGGCAGAGGATCTAAATAGACATTTCCAAAGAAGACTGAGAGATGGCTAACAGGTATATGAAAAAGTGCACAACATCACTAATCATCAGGGAAATACAAATCAAACCACAATGAGCTATCACCTCACACCTATTAGAATGGCTATTATCAATAACACAAAAAATAACAAGTGTTGATAAGAATGTAGAGAAAAGGAAACTCTTGTGCACTGTTGGTTGTAGGTAAGTCAGTGTAGCCAATATGGAAAACAATATGGAGATTCATTAAAAAAAAAATAGAACTACCTTATGTCCAGCAATTCCACTTCTGAGTATTTATCCAAAGGAAACAAAAACACTAACTTGAAAACATACATGCATTCCCATGTTCATTGCAGCATTATTTATAATAGCCAAGACTGGGAAGCAACCTAAGTGTCCATTGATGAATAAATGGATCAAGAAAATGTAGTATACACATACAATGGAATATTATTCGGCCATGAAAAGAATGAAATCTTGCCATTTGTGACAACATGGATGGAACTTGAGGGCGTTAGCTAAGTGAAAAAAGAGAAAGACAAATACCATGTGATCTTACTTATATGTGGAATCTTAAAAAATAAAATCCAATTCATAGATACAGAGAACGGATTGGTGATGCCAGAGGCATGGGGTGTGAGGTGGGCAAAATGGGTGGAAGTAGTCAAAAGGTACAAACTTCCAGTTACAAAATAAAGGTTAATGGAGTTGTAACGTATAGCATAGTGACTATAGTTAATAATACTGTATTGTGTATCTGAAAGTTGGTAAGAGAGTAGATCTTAAATGTTCTTATCCCCCAAAAAAAATTGTAACCTTATATGGTATTAGACGTTAACTAGGCTTACTGCAGTGATCATTTTGCAATATATACAAATATCTAATCATTATGTTGTGCACTTGAAACTAATATGTCAGTTATATCTCAATTTAAAAAATATGACGAGGTTCTTATAAAAAAAGTGATGTCTCCCATCTATAGTTGAGTGGCCCCAAAGAGGAAATTCACATGTAATGCTTTGACATTACAAAGCAGAATGTCAGCAACAACCTCAACTCATCTCTCCTAATCTTTTGCCTCTACTCCCACTTGTTCATGACTGACTCCTACAGAATCAGCTGTCGAAACCTCACTGCTTCCACCCACTATTGCAAGAACATCAAGTCTCGTGTCAAGGCTTCTTTCTCCAAGGTTGCCATTCTGTAGGGTAGTCACTGGTTTCCCAAGGAAGGGAGGAAAGAGTCTCCTCCCTCCCCCATGCCTTATGTATTGTTCTCTTGGCTCGGTCACACAAAGCCTTGTTTAACTCCACCAGATCCTACCAACCTCAAACCCTTCTCTTCGTAGGAGCCACAGACCAGCCTGAGGGCCAGTTAGGGACAACAGGCACGACTGACACGGTGAACCACCTTCCCCAGCACAAGCCTCATGCCGAAGTCTATAAAGGAACACTGATGGGGATTGGGCCTGGGAGAGTGGGACACAGTGTCTAGCCTACCTTAGTCTTGGCTCAGCACTCAGAAAGGTACCTTTTCATCAGTACCTAGGCTGCGGCAGTCCAGAAACTTGGGTGTTCAGACAGCAAAGCTAATGACCATGCTTCTCCTTTTTAACAAAGGCACTTCTGCTGAATTCAAAGCATCGTAGATAACACTACCTATTGTCTGTCAGAGGCTTCCTTTAAAAAATTAAAAAAAAAAAACTAAAATAAAAAATGAATAAACAAAGAACAAAAAGCAGAAACAGACACATAAATACAGAGAACAAAGTGGTGGTTGCCAGCGGTGGGGGTGGGGTGGCAGAGGATGGACAAAATAGGTGAAGGGGAGTGGGGGGTACAGACTTCCAGTTATGGAGTGAATAAGTCATGGGTAAAAGGCAAAGGTTAGGGAATATAGTCAATGATACTGTAATAGCACTGGGGACAGATGACAGCTACACTTGTGGTGAGCACAGCATAAGGGATAGATTGATCCAATCACTATGTTGTACACTTGGAATTAATATAATATTGTGTCTTAACTCTACTTCAATTAAAAACATTTTTAAGGCTTTTAATTTGTACTAAATTTTGCATCTTCTATTGAAGGCATCCATGAATAAGCCAGCACTGCCCTCTACTGGATGATGCCCTCTACTATTACTCGATAAATTGTGCACAAGATGATTTAAATAGGATTTTTGATATTTTTTCTTAATTTCAATGAGAAACGAAAGGAAACAAGGACATCCGAGCTGTCTGGATATTCCTCCATGCCTAGTAATATGGTCAGATAAAAAGTTCCTCAAAAAAAGGTTTCATATTCCAGTTTTGAGAATTATAAGTTTAAAAAATGAATGCAAATATGTTAACAAAGAAAGAAAATATGAGAGAGACAAAAAGGTAGAGGGGAGAGAGAGAAAATGAATTCTCATCAGAATAAGTGGGGACTGGTTTCCTACTTTGGCAACCTCAAAAATAAACTCAAGTAAATGCTTTCTTTGTGACATAACCAGCTGCAGTTCTTCTAAAGTGTATGCTAATTCTAACTCCTGGGATAAAGTTTTTATCTTCTTGAGACAAAATGTTTAGTCAGCTGTAATGATCGGTTCTCCTGCTATGAAAATGTTATGTTCCTGTCAGGGAGATTAAATTGTGGTTGGTTGGGAGTCAGCCAGCAAACTGTTATACCTGACATAGTAGTAGCATTAAAACCGACTGAAATCTAGCCCGAATTTTGACTTATAAGATAAGAAAAAAATAAACAGTCATTAAAAGATATTATGACTTGGGGAAGCTGGGTGGCTCAGCCGGTTAAGCATCTGACTCATGATCTCAACTCAGGTTTTGATCTCAGGATCGTGAGTTCAAGCCCTGCATTGGGCTCCACTTATATTAAAAAAAAAAAAAAAAAAAGATATTACTTGAGTAGCACTTACAAAAAAAGAAAAAGGAAAAAGAGGAATACCTAATATAAATTAAACTATATGCCATAAATTACCGTGAGAAGAACACCTGGATGCAGTCTTAAGAAGACAAATGTGGATGCAGAATGAGCCATCATTTCTGGGTTAGAGACTCCCAACCCCCACCTCCACCTTCTCTCTCCCAGAGATCCTAGAAAGAACACAGGCTTTGGCCTAGACAGCCCGGATTCAAGCTGCAGCTCTGACATTATGTGGCTTTGAAAAGACCTTGCTTTCCTTGTCTGTAAGGTGGAGCCAGTAATACATAACTCACAGAGCCTGACAAAAATGGGTGAAATAAAGCATGTAAATCACTTAACACAGTATCTGGCATATATTAGGTTTTCAGTAAAAACATGCTTTTCTCTGTTTCTCTTCCTTCCAAACTCCTATATCCACCCAGTTACTAGACAACCTCCAGGTGACACACAGGCCATTATTTCCAAGCAACATGTCTAAAACTTTTCTCCTTCTCTCTCCTCTCTCCTGATTATGGCCACCATTATTCACCTCGCTGTCCAAGCCAGACACTTGAACATCACCCTAGATGCCCTTCTCCTGCTCACCTCCTCATGTACTTGAAAGACTCCTTCTCTGCCTTCAAGACTCAGTTTAGATGTCACTTCTCCTGAGAAGAGCCTGGATTTTTCTCCTCCTCTCAGGCTGAGTTAAGTTCTTGATCTGGTCCCATGTTTCCAAAGTGCCCCATATATACCTTTATTAAAGAATTAGTTACACCATGTTGTTGTGACTTGTTTCTCTTCCCCACTGAGCTATGGGTACTTTTAGAGCAGAAATTGTGTCTTCTTCAAAGTTATACCCCCAAGTTCTAGCATTGCACCTGCCATATGAATGTGCTGAAAAACATCTGTGTGATAAATGCAAAGATAGATTCATGGATTAATAATATGTTGTTGGAGTTTCTGAAATGCTAATCTTACCTCTTTCTTCTACAGAGTAATAGAGTTAGGAGCCAGAGAGAGGCATTCATGTGGCCTGAGAGCCAAAATCAGGCTTCCTATTCCTTCCCCTCAAGATTAGATTTCTAGACCCTGGAAGTTAGGCAAGATTTGCTGAGCAGCCACCTGCTTCATACCTGTCAAACATGGAGATGAGACAGGCCTGCCTCTGGAAGCCCATCCTTCGACCTTGACCCAGCTGTGTTTGCTCATAGAATCAGGGGCAAAGGAAAATGTGTGCTCTTTGCAGTCAGGGGAGTTCTAAAAAGGAGACTGTATTCAATAGTTTAAGTTGTGCCCTGCACAGGGTGCCAACTGAGGGGCGAGTGGGGCCTGAAACCCAGGCCACACTTCATTAGCCAAGCGGGGCATGCCGGTTTGAGTCTGTGTTGCATAAAGATACTGTCTGCTCCTCAAGCCCTGCGGTCACCCCCTGAGGTCCGCGTCTACCATAGGGGACACAAAGCTCCATGTGAAATGGGTGCTCATTTCATTCTGATGAGCTAGGAGAGGAAGGGAAGAGTTCTCCCTAAGAAAAATAGGTAGGGAGAAGAGAATCAGCATTCACTGAACATCTACTACGTACTCAGACACTGGAACACATGATTTGGATAAACTCATGTCATTCAAACAAATCTCTGCAAGTTGGTATCTTCAGATGAATATACTGAGAATTAGAGCCAGGAAGACCACAAAGGTGATGACACTTGGCCCCAAAGCCCATCATCATACCACCACTGCTTGACACTTTGTACTCTGCCAACAGAACATCCTACTCTGTGACTTATTTAATACTCCCAGGAGCTAGAGGGCATGAAGTTGAACAACACAGACACAACTGTTATCCCAATGATGTGAACTCAGGAATGTGATCGAGGCAGTAGCCAGTTTTCTAGCAGATACATTCTGAAAGTTCATTCCAAGACTAGAACTTCGCAAATTTTTTTTTTCTAAGCTATACATGAAAGTGAGCCTCTTGGGCAAGCTTGCAAAATTGTTTTTAGTGCAGTTTGGAAGCTTAAGCCCTGAAATAGTGCTTCTCTGACCCTCTGGGAAGATGGGGTTTCTGATGGTCCTGGGCACCCATCACAAGCTGGAAATTTCTGAGATGGACTGACCAGCTGTGGATACGGGGGGCTTATAAGGCAAGCAACGTAAAACGAAGGGTCTATGTAAAAAGTCCTACAAATAAGGTTTGGAAAATCTCTATTGCAGGATTTCTCTATCTCAGCACTATTAACACTGTGGTCTCGATATTCTTTGTTGTAGGGAACTGCCTGGTGCATTGTAGGATCTTTAGCAGCACTCTACCCACAACCCACTAAATGCCTGTAAAAACATCCCTGTTCTCTGTTTACAGCCAAAGAAACGTCCCCTGGGGGACCAAAATCACTCTCCATTGAGACGTTGGAATGCAATGATCTCTGAACAATGGCTTTACAACCACCTCAGTCTTCTGTAGCTTTCAAAGGCCAGAAACCCAGGTTTCTGTGGATAAACTTCTGTGATAAAAATATGCAAAAACATAATATTTTAAAAAGTAAAACACAAATTTTGAGGGTCGTGGAGGATTATTTGTAATCCTACAAAGATTTAACACATTTAAATATCTAGGTCGTTTTAAAACCCAGAAAGATTTAACACTATTTTCTTAAGTAAAGGATGATTGAAAATTGCTTTCCAGCATCAAATAAAATCCACTGTTCCCCAGAACAGTCTAAGATATTTTAGGTGGATTATGATATGCTTGTTTCAGGTAGTGATTTGGCATCAACAATGGGCCTTTTCTTTGGTTGTAAACAGAAAAGTGTGGGTGTGGACATAATGAAGCAATTGTACGGTTGGAAATAGTGAATAACTCACCTCCATCTTAGAGAGGGGGTCATGCCACCTTCACAGCACAGACCAAGACAATCCCCATGATGCTAAGAGAAGTTTCAGATTCCACAAAATAGTTCGAATCCTCTTTTTTTTTTTCTCCCATCCCACTATTCTCTGCTTTCAAATGAACAAAAAGTAGTTTCCTTCACAGGCTATCAAGCTGATGCCCAATTGCCTCCTGGGGGAGTTCAAACTCTCTTTTTTATGAAAATTAGAATTCTTATCTGATCAACATCAAAATCTCCATTCAAAGATGAATACAGAGGCAGGAGTTGCTGTAGCTCTCTAAATGTTACACAAAGCAGACTAAGTCTCCTGAGACTTCCGTAAACATTATACATTCTCCACCTGAAAGCTCAATTCTGGGGGCTAGCTGTTCCATTAAACTGACCTCTCTCCTCATCCACATCGCCAATACCAAAGCTTTCCAAGAGAGTTGAAAAATTCTGGGGTTTGTATATGAGTAGCGTGGAGTGGGTCAGAGTGGGTACTCTGGAGCCATACCTGGACCTGGATCCAAAATCTCAGCTCTCTGCTTGGGGACCCTTGGGACCCTCAAGGTGTATGCCTGTTTCTTCATCTTTCCACTGGAAATAATCAAAAGTGCCTACTTTTTAAGGTAGTCATGAGGAACAAATGAGCTAGATTTGTAAAATGCACAGAATGGTGTCTAAGATCTAGCAGGCACTACACGGGTATTTGTTAAATAAAATGGTATAATAAACAAAGCCTCCCGAGGTTTTTGTCCCATTTTGGAAATCAAGCAATGCCCTCAGGGAAAATTAAGAAATCGGCATTTTGTCTTTCCTACCTGCACTTCTTTCTTCTATGTTCATCTTGAGCCCCCTTTGCAAGTTCCTACCAGGGTGTTAGCAGATCACAACTGGTGATGTTTAAGGTGCCAGTCTCAGCAAGCTTCTCCAAAGGGCCTATGAACTCCCCCTGGAGACTCTGGAAGGCCGAAAAGTCACCAGAGCTTAAAGAAATGAATCTGCGATGCTGACATGTCAATGAGGAGTTATATTTTCAGATGGCGGGGGGAGGGAGGATATCTTTCTGTGCCTGGTCTGCACACTCCTAAGGCTGGCGTGGGGAGAATAATGCAGATTCATACCTTTGAGTCTAAAAATTAAATTAAAAAAACAAGCAGCCTCAAATTTCTGTGTTCTAGCATATGGAAATTGTGGCACTTTCTCGAAATGAGTCATCCCAAGCCCAAGTTAGAAGCAGACATAATTTCCAGATGTCAAAAAATTTTTATTTTTCACCAAATAAAAAAGCAAGCAAGATGGCGTATGGTTTTTAATACTGCTTCTCTTACTAGCTGTTAATGTTTAGTCGCTTCTGATTTTCCTAAGATTATCCCCTTGTAAGCTATGGTCTAAATGCATTTAAATTGCCTTTGAATATCCCAAGCAGTCCTTACTACCATGGAAACAGAACCAAGGATATGCAAGATGACTCCTCAGGGGCATAATTTGGTGCTTTAGATACTTTTGATTGGTTGCTCCCTGCTCTACCACCCCTTCTCTGAAATGCAGTCATGTTAGTTGTATTTATTTTTATTATCCATGGGAGCACACAATTCACCAAGTAGTGGAAAGTACCAATTCATCCATAAAAGCGCTTCCACAGACATTTATAATCACAGGCAGCATTAACAAGGGCAAATCCCTATGCATCAGAGAGCATGAAGATTGATCCAGAAGGATTTAGGTATTTGCCCAATGGTCTATGAGGTAACCTGTACTTTTTGTACTTTTATTGGTGGAGGAGAAAAGAGCATGGCCTACTGCCCCAAAGAATGCTGCCTAATGCCCTGGCTCTTGAAAATGTGACTTGGTGGTTGCACAATTCTGTATAAAGGGCATATGAGATAGTAACAATAAGGGGCCAAAACTGAGAAATATCCAATTTATGACTCTGGTGGTAAAGTATTTATAACCTTAATAAAATACCTTAGCTGTTTATCCCGCATATATAAAATGGCCATTTCTAGAGTGTGGAATTAGGGCTTTGGTTCAACTTGAGGTCAATGTTTGTAAACTAACGATCCTTTGGATGAAAGATTAGACATAAAGAATAAATATTTCCCTTGCCTGTTTCATCAATCCATGATGAAGACAGGAGAAAAATGTCAAGGTCATGTCTGTCTCTCTTGTTCAAAAAATACCACCTGAAACACAAGTCTCTCAGCCACTTATAGGCATAATGTTCTCATGCTTCCTAAAGTAACTAGAATTGTGACATGTACAAAGGCACAAAAGAAATATTGGTGTTTCAGATTCATTTTTTCTTCCCTTTTTTGAGTTACTTGGAATTCTCTGGGCATAGGTCAAGAGACCAGCCACCTCTTAGAATAAATGATATCATGGCAATGAAGGAGCACCAAGACCAGACAGACAGCCTACCTGACCTTCACCCAGCATAGAAATGATTATGACATTGAGATATTGAAAGATGAAAACGTTGACAACTAAGTTTAATCTCTACGGTATAACAAAGTTTCTACACAGCTATGGGAAATACATTAATAAATACACTCACAGATATTTCGGATAGAAATATTTCTAATATTTCTAATAGATGAAGAAGATGGACTGATAGTTTCTATGAGTGGGTATAAAACAGGTACACAGAAACTTGAAAGGAAATTTAAATAGTAATCAGATAAATAAAAAAAGGAACTATTTTATAACTAACTAGCAAAAGCAATTTAATTACCTAAGGTTCACAGCTATGGAAGGTGAGGCAGACATATCTCATGTTGGTGGCCGCCAGTATCTTTTGAACAAACTTCTAATATTTGGGGAAGTTGTCAAATTATGAATCATGTCTCTGAAGGAAAAATACAAAACTCATTTTCCCAAGTTCCTTTGTAACAGGGATGTTGACATGTAACCTACAAATATACCTGATTAAGAGTCTGATATAGAAGAGGGAATTAGGAGGAAGCAGATGATGCACAGAATTCACTTCCTGATGGTGGTAATAGCAGAGGGTGTCCAGTTCTGAGGGCAGCAGAGTTTCTGGCCTCAACTACTGCCCAGACTCAGCCGATGAGCTGCGGTGCTATCTCCTGTTGGCAATAACACAGTTTTCTCTGGAACAGCCCTATAGTGTGGTATGGGTATCCTTCATGGCTGTGGAGCCTTACAAGACTTACTCTCTGCACCAATAAATTCCTCAGTTTATGACTAAGAATCCTGATTAATGTAGTCTGTACATATACAGAATAGTATATATGTTCATACATCCTTAGTGCAAATATGAACTGAAACATCACTTCTGTAAAGTGTTTTAGTGTTATATATCAAGATCCAGAAAAAAACCATTCATCTCTGACTCATTAACCCTCTTCTTCTTCTTCTTTTTTTTTTTTTTAAGATTTTATTTATTTGAGATAGAGAGAGTGAGAGAGAGAGCGCACGAGAGGGGTCGGGTCAGAGGGAGAAGCAGACTCCCCACTGAGCAGGGAGTCCAATGCCGGACTGGATCCCCGGACTCGAGGATCATGACCTGAGCCGAAGGCAGTCGATTAACCAACTGAGCCCCCCAGGCACGCTTTTTTTTTTTTTTAAGATTTATTTATTTATTTGAGAGGGGGAGGGAGAGAGAGAGAGAGAGAGAGAGAGAGAGAGAGAGCCCAAGTGGGGGGGGGGGCAGAGGGAGAGGGAGAATCCTCAAGCAGACTCACTGCTGAGCTCGAGCCCGACATGGGGCTCAATCCCAGGACCCCACAATCATGACCTGAGCCAAAATCAGGAGTTGGACGCTTAACCGACTGAACCACCCAGGTGCCCCTCATTAGCCCTTTTCTAAGAATTTATGCTAAGAAAATAATCTAAAGGAAGGAAAATGGCTATGTGAATGGCATGATTTAAAATTTCAAAGCATCAGAAACAATCTGAAGGCTCCTCCCAGGGGAACAATGAAGTCAGTAATGGTATATGCCCTTGGCAGTCAGGAGAACCACAGCATTTCCACATGGTAAGGGATTAGGATACAATTTTGTTGGAGGGAGGCCAGGGGGCTCAAAGCTGCATTCAGACAGAGTACATGTTTTTTTTCCTTAGACAGAATATTTATTTGGGGTTGCTTGTGGGGAATGAAGAATGGGGTTGGGGGCACTAAAACCCAGCTCTCTCCCCTACACCTGTGACTATCGGCAGAAAATTGCACAGTGAATAAAATAATTATTAGGAAGCTTAGGAAGCCAGGTAGGGGGAAAATGTTTATGCTATCTCGTTTCGGGGATGAGCAAAAGACAAAATATACCCATGTAGTGACTACGTTATGTAAAAAATTGAAGTAGTAAATTGAGCTGGGTCTGGAAGCAAACAGAAAAACAGTGTGATTTATTGAATGGCAGAATTGTCAATAAATATCTTGTTCTTGTTTTGTGCTGATGGCATTCAATGCAACAGATATTTTTATGCTTCACAAAATTATCTTGTGGTCAAAATAATATCCTTTCTTTGGCAATGTTTCAGTGATATTATGGTAAATACAGCCACCTGCTCAGTGAAGATGACTTTGATACCGACTGTCCTTTGGAGTTAGACTCAATCTGGACTTCAGGTAACCTGGCTCCTTTAGTGTGCATGGATCCGCAGGACCAAAGGAAAACGGCATCACTGTATGAAATCACCAACTGCATAGGCCTTTCCACCAGAACTCTAAAAATACACCTGCTCACATGGAGCAATGGGGACTGCCGGTAAGGGTAAATTAGCAAACATCTTTGGCTTTATAAAGTCAGAGGTATCCACACACTATGACGCACAAATTCCACTCCTAGGTATTTTACCCCGGCAAATGTATTGGCACATTTGCACCAGGAAAATACACACAAGAATGTTTATAGTTGCACTATTCCTATTCACCAAAAACTGAAAACAATTTAAGTGTTCATATTTTTAAAAGATTTTATTTATTTATTTGAGAGAGAGAGAGCACGAGTGAGCACGGGGTGGGGGGGGGGCAAAGGGAGAGAGAGAGAGTTAAGCGGACTCCGCCTTGAGCACAGAGACCAACAAGGGGCTCCATCTCACGACCCCAAGATCACGACCTGAGCTGAAACAAAGAGTCGGAAGCTTAACTGACTGTGCCACCCACGTGCCCCTCAATTTAAGCATTCATTACCAGTAGAATGGATTTTAAAAAAGGTAAACATATGGTTAATCACACAATACTATTTAACAGTGAATGTATACAAACTACTTTTAGACTCAACAAAAGCTCATAAACATGACAATGAATGAAAGAAGCAAGATACATGGTATGACTCCATTCATAAAAAGTTTAAAAGCAGACAAAATTAAACTATGCCACTTAGGGATGCTTACAAAATTGGTAAAACTATAAAGTAAAGTAAGGGGGCGCTTGGGTGGTGCAGTCGGTTAAGCGCCTGACTTCAGCTCAGGTCATGATCTCAGAGTCCTGGGATCGAGCCCCTGCTTCTCCATCTCGCTCTGCCGTTCCCCCTGCTCATTCTCTCTCTCTCTCTCTCTCTCTCTCTCTCTCTGTCAAATGAATAAGTAAAATCTTAAAAAAAAAAATAAAGTAAGGAAATGATTAACTCAGATGTCAAGATGGTAGCTACCTCTGGGGAGGGAAGGGAAGAAGAAGTTTGTTTAGAAAGGGGCACACTGGGGCTTCTGGCCTGCAAGTTGTGCTTCTTGATTAGATGGTGTTTTGCAGATGTTCACTTCATAATTTTGCTTTAAATAGTAGTACATTTGTGTTTTACATTCCTTTCTTTGTGTATGTTGTAGTTTATATTTTTAAAAATAAAAGAGAGAAGACCCTAACATAAAGGTCTATGTGTCAGGAATGAAGAGGTGGAGAAATCACCTTTTCTAGAAACAGAAACCACTTTCAGGTCACAGAAGTAGGAGTGAAGGGTAGAGAAGTTAGTTGAGACGTTGATTAATGAAACCGAACCACCTTCAGGATTTGGTTGTATGGTTCAGAAGCACTACTTAGTAAATAAATGTGATCTTTTGAATTCCTCAAAGCAAGGTATTAGACCAGCAAGAATTGTGCCTTTGAAAGGCTCCCGACAGTGGAAACGAGAGTTCTCTGCAGGTCCTGGAGGCTCGTGCGCTGGGAGGAGACTTCTTTTAGTTCAGGCCGGCACCTTCTCCCGCCAACACAGAAGCTGAGGCTGCAGCTTCTGGATCTGAATTCGGGTTGTTCGTCACTGTCATGAAGAGTCATGAACACAGGCATGTTTACTAAATTGGTCAATCCTTATAGGGCTTTGTGGTCCATGGAAGTTCTCTGAGATGAAAGGGAAAGCGTTTTAAGGACAGTTAGCCTGGAAGCAGGACTCCAACAATTTTAAGTGGAACCTAGAATGAGAGAGTAATGAGGAGCAGAGAGCTGTCACTACATTTTGCCACGACAGTGAGACCCTCTGACTCACTCCCTGGTTATGAACCGCTGCCCAAGAAGATATAAGTTAAGCCTATGGAGCCTTTCTCAAACTGACTTGAAAATCAAAATACCTAGCAATTTGCTCCATTGATTGGTCAGTGCGGATGGTCCTGCCCCAAACTAAACATTCTACTAAGAACCAGAAGTTTGCATTGATTACTTGTGCATTTGAAGTCTATCATTTAAAACTCAAACCTAAAGATTCTCACTGGCTCTAGTGTAATTTTGTGTTCCTGACACACTATTAAACTTAGGCAGAAGCAAAAAAGGTTACTCAATGCTCTTGCACTGTAATGCTGAGCTTGACATTCTATTGTCTGGGGAATTTACAACTGTAGGAGTGGAGGTGAACTTATAGATTCTGGTCTGGTAGAAATGCAAATAATTTCTCTCTGGTGGATCAGGTAACCCCAAATATTATAGTGTGGCCCTTTGGACATTAACCGGTTTTGTATATAACCCAGCAATCTTATGTTAGCACTATCAAAAATACCTAGTGTTTCAAATACTCTTTATATAGGTTTTATTTATTTATTTATTTTGTTTGTTTGTTTTTTGAGAGATAGAGAGAGAAGAGGCAGAGCAAGAGGGGGAAAGAGAATCCCAAGCAGGCTCCACACCCAGCATGGATCCCAAAATGGGGCTCCATCTCACAACCCTGAGATCATGACCTGAGCCGAAATCAGGAGTCAGATGCTTAACTGACTGAGCCACCCAGGTGCCCCTCTTTAGACAGGTTTTAAAACCAATTGGACAATCATAGGCAGGAAGGAAGGAAGGAAGGAAGGAAGGAAGACAAAAACCTTTGCTGTGTTAAAGACCACGTGAATAGGATAAACAGACAAGCTACTGACTCAGAAAATATTTGCAAACCACATATCCAACAAAAGAGTGGTACCTAGAATATATATAAAATTAAAACTCAACACTAAAAGAAAAAAACGAACAGCACTCCAAATCATCCAAGAAGATGGTCAAAATCATGAACAGATATTTCACTGAAAATGGTAAATTAGCACATGAAAAGGTGTTCACCATCAGTAGCTACCAGGAAAATTCGAATTAAAACCACAATAAGATATCACTATCCATCTATCAGAAGGGTGAAAAAGAAAGTTAGTGACAACACTAAATGCTGGCAAGGAATGTGCGGAAACTAAATCACTCTTACATCACTGGTGAGAATGTAAAATGGAACAGCTATTCTGGAAAACAGTTTGGTAGTTTCTCAGAAAACTAAACACACAAATACCATACAATGTAGCAATTGCACTCTGGGCATTTATCCCAGAAAAATGAAAACTTATGTCCAAATGAAAACCCGTACACAAATGTTCATAGTTGACAAATGTTCATCACAAATGTTCCTCATAATAGCCCCGAAGTGGAAACAGCCCAGAGGTCCTTCAACAGATGAATTGTTAAACGAACTGTAACACAGCCATACCATAAATACTACTCAGCAGAAAAAGAGAGAGAGAGAGAGAGAGAGGGGGGGGGGGGGAAACTATTGGTACACACAACAATTTAATCTCCAGGAAATTACGCTGAGTAAAAAAAAAAGTCAGTCCTAAAAGGTTATATACTGCATTTTTCTATTTATTTAACGTTTAAATGTTAACAATTAACATTCCAATATTTAATACACTTTAACATTTTGAACATTTAACATTCCATAGTTCAAATTATTTAACAAATAAAAACATTTATTTATCCTATTTAATATGAAATTTGAGAAACAGAGAACAGATCAGTGGTTTCCAGGGCTGGGATCCAGAGGGAGGGTGGGAGAAGAGGGAGGTAGGTGTGGGTATAAAAGACAACAGGAGGGATGCTTCTTTTTTTTTTTAAGATTTTATTTATTTAATTGATACAGAAAGAGAGAGAGAGACAGCATGAGAGGGAACACAAGCAGGGGGAGAGGGGGAGGGAGAAGCAGGCTTCTGGCTGAGCAGGGAGCCTGATGCGGGGCTCGATCCCAACACCCTGGGATCATGACCTGAGCCAAAGGCAGTCGCTTAACCAATTGAGGCACCCAGGCACCCCAGGAGGGATGCTTCTTAGTCTAAAGGAACGATTCTGTAACTTGCCTGTGATGGTGGACACACGAACCTACAGATGTGATAAAATTGTGTAGAACCCCCCCCAACACATATACACAAGTACAATGAAATAAGAAATCTGTACAAGATCAGTGGATTGCATCATTGTCAATATTTCTGCTTGTGATACTGTATTTTTTGTGAGATGTTACCATTGGGGGAACTGTATAAAGGGTACCTGGGATCTCCTTGTATTATTTCTTACAATTGCATGTGAGCATACAATTATCTCAATTAACACTTCAACTAAAACAATAGTACACACTCTCTGTAGGTAATATAGAGAATAAAGAAAAAGTATAAAGAGGACAAATAAAAGAATGCTCAATTTTATCACCTAGAAATGAACAACTGTTAATACTTTAAAGTGTATCCTTTCAGACTTTTAAAAATTCACATTAAAAATATTGGTATCATACTGTTTTATAAGCTAGTGTTTTCCCTTAATATACTGTGAGCAGTTTTTCATATCATTATGTAGTCTCCTATAACATTATTTCTAATGCCTGCATATAATTCCTTTATATGGAAAAACCATAATCTATTTACCCAATCCCTTGTTTTTTTCCCTTTTTCTCTATTATGAGAAATGTTCATTGAATATCTTTGCAGATAAACCTTTGGTCACATTCCTGATTATTTCCCTCAGGTAAATTTTAAGAAGTGGAATTACTGCTCAAAGAGTATAAGCATGTTTAAGACCTTTAACACTTACCACTAAAATCCAGAGAAAGGTTGTAGCAAAATACACTCCTAAAACAGTATAATTTATCAAAAGTTGGTAATTTTTAATAAAATTTTATAAGAGAAATATAGTATCTCATTTTGAAACTTTGTTTCCTTTAAATATTAGTCCAATTAAATTTTTTAATGTACTATCCATTAAGATTCTGCTTTTGGGAATTGACTTCCCATGTCCTTTATCCATTTTCTGTTTCAGTGGGTACTGTATGTTCTTATTGATTTGTAAGTGAACTTTGTATATTAAGGTTCTTAACCTCATATGCAACTTTTTCCCCCAAATCTTTAATTTTTATAATATACAGAACTTTCATATTTTTGCATATTCAAATTAAGCTGTTTCTTAGTAGCTTATTCCTTTTAATTTCAATATATAAAGTCCTTTCTCACCTTAAAGGCTGATTAATAGTTACCTTTATCAACTACACTTGTTTTTTATCTTTTTATTTTGTTTTTATGTTTGACTTTTTAATCCACCTGGATTTTGGTGTAAATTATAAAAAATATATGTGACAACTTTTTTTTTAGTTTTCTTAAATATTTTTTAAAGATTTATTTATTTTCTTTAGAAAAAGAGAGAGAGAGTACACGCAAGCGGAGGGAGACTCAGAGGGAGAGAATCTTTAAGCAGACTCCCCGCTAAGTGTGGAACCCGGCTGTGGGGCTCAATCCCACAGCTCTGAGATCATGACCTAAGCCAAAACCAAGAGTGGGACACTTAACTGACTGACCCACCCAGGCGCCCCTATGACAGCTTTTCTTGATTGTTCACCATTTGTCTCACCACTATTTATTGGGTAGCTTAACTTTTCTTCAGATTCATATTTTAAATGTCATTTTTGTCAGATACTAAATTTTTGTGTGTTTGGGATTGCTTTCAAAAACTTCTGTAGTGTTCCATTGTTCTGTTTACTGTTGGAATAGTCTCACTTCGTTTTATTGATTGTGTTGATTGATTGTATTTGTATATTGTAATGCCTGGAAATGCAAGCATTCATTTTATTATTGTTCTTTAAAAGTTTTCCTGACTATTCCCAGCAATATATTTGACAAATTTTTTGCTTACTTGAGCATCCAACTAAACGTATATGTAGATTATGCTCTGTACTTCCATTTCTCCAACTGCTAAATTATGATCGAGAGCATCTATTGAGTGCTTTGTGCCAGACGCTCAAGTATTTTTACATGCATCAACTCATTTAATGTTAGCAGTGACCCTATATGGTAGGTATGTTCACTGGCTGTTTTACAGAGAGGAAATGGAAGCATGGGATGTTAAGTAAACTTGCCCAAGGTCACATAGCTAGCGTGTGGCAGAGCTAGCTACTGCATGTAACATGCTCACTAAATCCAGGCAGTCCGGCTCCAGAGCTAACTATCTGTCAAACAGTATAGCGAGGGTTAATAATATCTTGATGTTTGGGGTTTTTGTTTGTTTGTTTGTTTGTTTTGTTATGGGTTTTTTTTTTTTTTTGCTTTAAACTGGAAATACTACGAAATAATAAGCCTGAGATACCACAATGATTAAAAACATTGTTCAAATCAGCTTCATATGCATATTCTATAGCAATATATTTTTTCCTTTAAAGTGATGAAGGGTGGAATTTTCTTTACGTTATAACATAGCGCTAAGAGTTCTGAATCTCAACAAAGGAGAAAACAAGAGGCAGCAAACTATGGCTGGAAGGACCCTGGACTGGGTAACAGGAAAACAAGGGTTCTAGTACTTCCATTGGTGCTAACTAGCTTAACTACCACTAAAAATAGCTTCCTTATTAGTTTGTAACTCTGACTAAGATTCCACTGTGACAGATTCCTTACTCTAGGCTAACTCTCTAAGGTGTAACTAGCCCTGGTGACGTAATACTTGTCAGGATATTTGTTATCTATACTATGGTGTGATTTCAATTCCTCCTAACTAAGAAATTAGCCCTGACATAATAGAAGTTGTCATAGTCCAAAGGGGAGATGGAAATAGAAGGTAATGTTATTCTGGAGCCTGGAGAGGAGGAAGGCTTTAAGAGTATGGTATGCATGGTGGGAGACCACACTTAAAACCAGCCAGTTGGTCATTAGCCTCAAGTGACAGAAGTGAAAGAGGAGATTGGAAGGAGCAAGAGGGTCCCATGGAGAGGAAGGAGGTGGGGAGAGGCTTCTGTACTTAAAGTTTTCCCAGGACTGAGCGTTCTAAAAGGAGGACTTCCTCTGGGGATATGGGAGGGAGGAAGGGAATGTGAAAGGAGTCCACGCCCTTGACATTCACTCAGAGGCTCTGAGGTTCATTGGAAATGCTGCCTGAGAAGCTATGTCTGGGGGCATGCAAGCATACACATGCAGCACCATAAAAGGAGACAGTGTTTTAGACTTTCCTCAAATCCTCCCAGCTGTGAACTTCTTCAACAAAGTTCTTGGAACATCATGCCTCTACCAAACCTTCCCCTATTTGTCACTGCCATAGTGATGCTGACCTTGAAATCCCATACCAGGGAAAAAAATGTGGGGGGTTCAATAGCATTACCTTATATATAAATTCTTACTAACTCACACAAATATTGTTCATTTCTTTGTGTTTTATGGGAGGTGTGAGTGGAATAGTTTTAGTGGTTATGCTGATTATAAAAGCAATGGATGCTTAGTGTAAAAAATCAATGGCAGAGAAGGAAGAAAGTGAGCTTCTCCTCTCACCCTTCCACACTGTAGTATGTCTCTTCCAAACTTTTCAAAATGGTAGCTCACTGTTCTGCCATTGACAGTTTTACTTAACCTAATATTGTGAACATCTCTATGTGTCAATAAACGTAGCACCCCATCATTTTTATCAATGGCTCCATAGTATCCTGTAGTATTTGCTGCTGTATATGAGTTATTCAGCAAACCCAATTGATGGACATTTAGATCATGGCAATCTCTTTTTATTCTACATTATCCTTGTACTAATTGTTCCTAAGGCATTAATTTTCTAAGAAAAGAATTGCTAAGCTAAATGACACTATAGTGTGTGTGTGTGTGTGTGTGTGTGTATCGGGGAGGGAGGGAGTATATATATATTACACATATAGTACATATATATTACATAAATATATATACACACACACACATATACATACACATATATATACATATATATACATATTAAATTTTACTGTACCTTTTATATCTCCACCAGTTGCTTACATCCTTTGCCATGTCTCTTGGTGGTGTTCAGCTTTTTTCAGAAATCATTTTAAAACTTGCCCTATTGTTTCTTATTCCATTTCACAATTGATAGAATGTGGGTTAGGTTAATGGGGAACTCACAGATTCTCATATTTGGGGCATCTTTTATTCTTTAGGTCTTAAAGAAATCTTTCTAGGGGCATCAGACATCAAGCTGCTGGCAAATGAAAAGTCTACATGAAAAGACAGGCACAACAAAGGAGTGATGCCATATGTTCTTGGTGTTCATTCTCATGTAACTCAATCTTCCTTATGAACATTTTGGCGAAAATGAGTTGGGTAGAAAAAGTGCACTTTTTTAGACTTGATTATCTTGGATTGCATGAGAGATTCTGGCAAGGAGCTACTGACACCCATTGACTTTCCTTTCTCTTTGTGCTGAGCACTGTATAAAGAGATCAAAGTCTTGGATGTAATCTCTTCCAGGGCCACTTAGCTGCATTTTCTTCCTCAGTGCCTACTGAACCTCTAAACCTTGCCAGACGTAATAAATGAGAGCTGGAGATTTTGAGAAGCCCAACCAACACCATATAAATGGCTCCAGGGCGGATCTGTTGGCCCCACTCAAAGAGAAGCAACATAACATCAGAACAAACTAGAAGGCATTATGCTTAGTTCGTGGACTGCAGGCTGAGCTGAACCAGGCTAGAATCGGGGCATGGTGCCTATTGTAAAATCAGTGGGAGAAGAAAAAAGAAAGAGAAATAGAAAATGTGCTGAGTCAGGGCCATGGTTATCCATGACAATGTTGGGATATGGCTGCTAAAGAAAAGTCACAAATTAGATTGATGGGAACCCAACAAATATGTGCCTAGCATCAACTGGATCTTCTCTCCTCCCCAGCAGACTTTGTATATCTGTACATCTTTGTTTTATTGCATCTCTCTCTTTCTCTCTCCTTCCTTCCTCCTTTTCCTTCCTTCATTCTTCCTATCCTAGGTGCTGAAAATCCAGTGACCGATGAGACTTGTATCATTTCTCTGTCTCTAATGAATGCTTTCTCCCTTACCTACAAATTGTCCCGGTCTTTCCCATTCTAAAGGGTTTCTTCCTTCAACTATGTTCTCCATTTTGGGGAATAGTTTATACTATAGCTAAAACTTCCTTAGTATCCATTCATTCTTTAACAAATCGTTGCCACTAAACCATTTTCTGCCATCCTGGTTTTAAATATCCCAAGTGATGTGATGACCATTTAGGGATATCCAGCAAAAAACACCTTCATATGTGAGAACTCTCCCATTCATGAGGCTTAGTGGACACAGACTTCTTTCACCCTTTATGCAAGTTGAAGAGGATCAGACTTGTCCTTTTCCCTGTGAGAGTGTGAGTACATGATCTAGGTCTGGCCAATGGGATTGGCCAAAAAGGCAAAAGGAACTTTGATTTCGGAGAGAATGAAGCAAAGACACAGAGTCAGTTAGAAATTATTCACAGAAGCAGGGGTGAGGTTGAACTTTCTGGTTAAATACAGTGAACACGTCAGAGGGGTGGACCCCACAGCAATTCTTCACCAGACAGTTCCTTGGGCAAAACCCTAACTATGTTCCCTAATTTCAGCTTCTCTGGTTCCTGCCAATGTTCTTAGTATGGTTCTCCATTCTTACTGTTTTGAGTTATTCAATATTCTTCAATATTCAATATTCAATATTCTTGAGTTATTCACCCTTTTCTGAAGATAGCCAGAGTTGGTTTGTATTGTTTGCCACCACAAACCTTGACTGATAAAGATGTCCTCCTCACCGTGCAAAGGCCCCTTCTCAGTTGCATCCTCCCTTAGCTCTTTGTAGCATTTGAAACTGAATCCTCTCCCTCCTGAAACTTCTCTTATTTTTTTTTTTAAAGATTTTATTTATTTATTTGACAGAGAGAGACACAGCGAGAGAGGGAGGGGGAGTGGGAGAGGGAGAAGCAGGCCTCCTGCAGAGCAGGGAACCCGATGCGGGGCTCAATCCCAGGACCCTGGGACCATGACCTGAGCCGAAGGCAGACACTTAATGACTGAGCCACCCAGGCATCCCTGAAACTTCTCTTATGTTGTCTTTAGTTACCCTATGCTCTCTGAAAGTCCTCCTATCTCTCTTACTATTGCTTCCTTATATTTTTTATGGATTATTTTATTTCTCTCATTGTCTCTCATTCTGTCCTGACTTTCATTTCTCTATTTAAGGTCTCTCCAATGAACTCACCCTCTCCTATGTCTTCAGCCCAATCTTTAAACTTAACCTATGGTTTGTGAGACATCTCCATCTTTATTTCCATAGTACCTCAAACTCAGCATCTCTATTTGCCCCTACCTCTATTCTCTTGGTCATCTCAATTGAAACCTCAGAAGTATTGTTGATTCTTCCTTCCCCCTTCTCCTCGACATTAATTTCCATGTTAAGTCTTGGCTTGTAGCCCGGTGAGCTCACAGAAGAAGAAGTGTTCTCCTTTCAGGGTCTCGAAGTGTTGTCCATAGAAAGCTTATGGTACTAAATGGTCTCTAAGATCTGTTTCCACTCTACCATTCCACGATTGTATACATGTTAGTGCTGCAGTGGATTCTGCCTCCTGCCATCATCCCCTTCTTTCCATGCCCGTTGTCACCATTGCCAAAAGGCTCTCACTTTGCCATCTGGGAAGCATAGAGTACTGGCTCAAAGCAGAGGTTCTGAAATCAGGTATATTAAGTTCAGGCTCTGGTTCTGCCTCCACTGCTATAAGCCATAACCTTGGGCAAATTGCTTAACTTGTCTGAGCCTCATTTCCCATTTCAAATGGGAATACCAGTAGTGTTTACCTAATAGGGTTATTGTTAGCATTAAATGAAATAATACCTGTCAAGTACTACGCCTGCAATCTAATAAATGCTAGATAAATGCTAGTTGTTATTATTAATTTTTCCTTAGACCGTCAAAGTAACCTCCCATTTGTCCTGCCATCAGGATGCACAATGGTCAAAGTTGCGAAGGTAGGACTATGCCCAAATTGGATGCTTAATAAATGTTTGCTGAGAAATAGATGAATGGACAAATGATGGATAAATCAATGTATGGATGGATAAATAAATTAATTAATGAGGTATCTAATGGCAATCTATACTATCTTTCTTTTTAGATTAATTTTCTTGGAGGGGAAAAGGACTATATTCTTTTTAACCATTGACTCCGTACCTGGCATAGTGCCTGACACTCACCATGTAAGTACAAGGAAAAGTAGATACAGGCCACAGAATTCAAAATTATTCTCTTGGTAGAATTTGAAAAAAATATATTGTATTTTAAAATCTTCCCATAGAGTAAGAAGGCCTACATCTTACCTAAATACCAAAGAAGTGGCTGAAAATTGAAAAATGTTGGCAACTTCTCATTTTTTTTCTATAAAATAGGTATTCGTGCATTTGGAAAGTATGAATTTTTAAATATAGTCAACTCTTCAACAACACAGGGGTTAAGGGCTCTGATCCCTGCACAGCAGAAAATCCACATATAACTTTGGACTCCCGCAAAACATAACTACTAATAGCCTACTGTTGATTGGAAGACTTACCAATAACATAAACAGTCAATTAACACATATTTTGTATGTTATGTACTATATTCTTACAATAAAGTATGCTAGAGAAAAGAAAATGGTATTAAGAAAAGCATAAGGAAGAGAAAATACATTTACAGTACTGTACATATATTTACTGAAAAATGTCTGCAAATAAGTGGACACTACAGTTCAAGGTCCCATGTTTTTCAAGGGTCAACCGCATCTTTTCCACTTTGATTTTTTTTCTCAGTGTTGGGTATGCGAAGTTTCAGGGTTAACCCCATGAGAGCACCCAGGAGAAGTATAAACAATCACGATGTTACCTCAACCGTAGGAAGGCAAGTAGAATTCTGTTTCAGGTACAAAGAGCTCACAAAGTCTGATAAGCACCAGACCCCTCAGAGTTGGGAAGTGGGAGTGTTCTTACTCTCCAGAGACACTTTTAGTTCCTCTTCACCCTGCGCTCTTCTCTTTGGTTCACACAGTACAGATTCCACCATGCCTTACCCACCTTGGAATAACAGTCTGCTGATCGCCTCTGCTTCCTCCTCCCACCGACGGAAGGACCTTCCTCTCTACTTGGCTCCCCCCATTACTTTTGAAGATCTCATTATGCAAGGGCATCACATCCCAACATCTCAGTTCCTTAACCTCCTGATTCCTAATGATCTCCATTCCTCCACAGCCACCCATGTTACATGCTGTACTTGTTACCATCAGAAATTCATCACCTCACAAATCACAACTTCAAACATTCCACTTCTCATCCGTGACCTCCCCTTTCCAGTTTTCCTGCTTGGCCTCATTGAGCTTTTAGATCCATGGATCCTTCCACCTTGGTTCTTTTGGGGTTTGTTTTTGTTTGTACTTTTGTCCTCCCTTCCCCCATACCAGCTTAGATTCCTGGGTGCATCATTCTAATTGTCCTGTTGCAAACATGCTGGGCTTACCTGGCCTCTCCTTTCACAGCATCTACTTACAGGACCCCAGCCCTGGATGAACTCCACCATCCACCTCCCCCGTGTCCGGGCCTGAGCAGCTGAGTGTTGTTATAAAAGTCACAGAACCAATCCAGGTTAGTATCACAATAAAAATCTCAATTACACATTTCAGTGGGTGGTCTACATGGCCCAGCAATCTTACTTTTGTTCTCTAGAAAGTTTGAGTTTCCATTCTTCCCAACTACTATTTGCCCCTCACTCTCAGAAGACCACCTGTTGCAGACATTGTAGGTTTGTCCTTGTTGATGAAATCCTGATTTTATTTCAGTGATATGGAATCCCATTTGGGCTAAGCCAGTAGTTTTTAACCTGTGTTATGTGAATCTTCAAGGGAACACAAAGACTTTCCAAGGGAATATGAGTAAATTTTTCTGCACAGATCCACCTGAAAATGCCCTACTGGTCTTCTACTCTCACCTCCCTCTGGCAATTACCCTTTTTTGGCTTCATAGAAGAAATTCATGCATTTCCTTTTTAAAAATCTTACTGTGGGGAATTGTACAGTGCTGTAAGCTCTGATGCAGTAAATCAAGGGATATTTAAAAATATTATCAGAGAAGATTTCTTTAATTAAGGCACCATAAACTCATGATGGGAATTCATGTCTTTATAACATATTTCCATTAGAAGTGAAGTATAGTTTTAGAAATGGGGCATTTGGTCTATATTGGGATATTTTGAACTATGATATAGAGTGTAGCAGTGGGAGGGATGACAACTTTCGTTTAATGACTTAGAAGAAATGTTGAAGGTGATGTGCCTTGTTTTATCCTTGGCAAGATTCCAGGACTTCTCTCTTCATCTTGGAATCCACTTATTCAAGATTGTAAAAAGCGTGCTGGCCAGTACCGATCTGCATGAACGCTACTCTCTGAATCTTCACCATGCACAGGAATGAAAAGGCATCAAGTGAGTACTTTTATCTGTGTCTCTGATTGCACCTCAGTTGCATATTTTGTTGGATTTCGAGGAGGAAGAGGTGAAAAGTTCTCTGCTGACTTCCCACAGGTAAACAATACAGCTTAGAGTACAAAACTGTGAATCAAAGTTAATGTTTTATGTATTTGTTCAGACTAGTAGGATAACATTTTCACTATTATTTACCAAAAGATTCTTGAATATTGTAAATCCACATTCATTTTTCCTTAAGCGAACATCTTCAGCTGGCTGTCAGCATCAAATACTCCCTTGTTAGTTTATTTATACCAACCATCCTTGCACGTGGTTTGGACTCTCCCAACAGAAATATGCAGTGGATTCTACTGTGCATTTAACAGCTGGTGCTACAACATTGTACAGCCCCAGGGCGCACCATTCCCAGGCTGTCCCGTTAACAACAGTCCTTGATCCTTTTGTGAGCCTGAATTGACAAGGGCCCATTATCTTCTGCCCCTCTTTCTCTCTTATTTTCTGTAACTTTGCACAGAGTAGATTTAACTGTACTATGAAAAGTAGAATTTCTATTTAGGTATAAGTTTAGGACAATAAGTTCACTAAAGGCAAACCAGTATGTAAAGCTATCTTCATCCTCTCAGATGAAGATATTCAATTCTAACAATTCTAACTGCTTAGCCCTGGGCTTTATGTTAAGGGAGAAAACTAAACCTTTATTTGTTTAAGCAGCTTTTGGTTGGATATTCTGTTACTTGCAGCCAAAGCATCCCAAACTGACTCATCTTCTTAATTCATTTCTCACAGAGAATATTGCATTCATCAGACCATGCCTCCCAACCACCAATCCCACAGAATTTCCTAGACCCCCACACACTCTTTCTCTCCTTTTTCCACAATAGAGGAGACATCTTTCCTCTGATTGAAAGCCATTTAGCCACATGTGGTTTGCCTTCCAACTGAGGCTCTTGCTGTAGTAGTCATCCTCTCTGTTTTGCGTCTTCAGCCTTTTATTCTCCACCAAACTTTCCAACAATATACAAAGCCTCTTATATATTCCACCCTCAAACAAACAACAAACAAAAATATCTCCCTTGATGATATATTTCCCTCTGCCTGTATTCCTATTGTTCTTCTCTCATTTCCAGCCAAGGCTCACAAGCCTTATCCTCATTCACCATCTCTATGTCCTTTCCTTCTTCTATGCCACCAATCTATAAAAAGGGCTATTACTGAGGTTATTGTGACAGTTATGTAACTAAATCCAACAGACATTTCTCAGTCTTATCATACGGAATTTCTTAGCAGCATTTGACACTATTGACTACTGACCAGTTTTTAAACCATTCTCATTTGTCTCCTATCAGACCGCACACTCCTGGCTAACTACCACCCCCATGGCCCTGGCATGTCAGACTCCTGTTCTGATTCCTCCTTCTCAAGCCACTTCTGAACGTTGGCTCTCTTCAGGGCTCTCTCTTGGCCTTTCTCTTCCTCTTTTGCTCTGTTCTGTAATTCTAGAATGATCTTATCTCTGTAGGCACCTGACTCTCAAATGTGTTTCTCCAGTCTAATCTTTTTGGGAGCTCCACCTTTGCATAGGTGATTGCTTTTTGTTTTTGTTTTCTATTTTATTTTATTTTATTATGTTATGTTAGTCACCATAAAATACATCATTAGTTTTTGATGTAGTGATCCACGATTCATTGTTTTTGTATAACACCCTGTGCTCCATGCAGTACGTGCTCTCCTTAATACCCATCACCGGGATAGCCCATCCCCCCACCCCCTTCCCCTCTAAAACCCTCAGTTTGTTTCTCAGAGTCCATCGTCTCTCATTGCATAGGTGATTGTTAACTTGACTCTCTACTTGGATGGCTCACAGGCACCTCAGACATAAGATTGATAAAACCAAATTCTTTTTTTTTTTTTTTAAGATTATTTATTTATTTATTTGACAGAGACAGAGACAGCGAGAGCAGGAACACAAGCAGGGGGAGTGGGAGAGGGAGAAGCAGGCTTCCCTTGGAGCAGGGAGCCCGATGCGGGACTCGATCCCAGGACCCTGGGATCATGACCCGAGCCGAAGGCAGACGCTTAACGACTGAGCCACCCAGGAGCCCGATAAAACCAAATTCTTAATCTTTACCCACTCAAAAGTGCTTCGCCCTTTGGTCTTCTACATCAATAAATGACATCTCCATTTTTCCAGATGCTCTTGCTAGAATACTGGGTGCATCATCCTTGACATAGCCCCCCTTTTTAAAAAATTTTTATTTTATTTAATTTAAATTCAAATTAGTTAACGTATAGTGTATTATTAGTTTCAGGGGTAAAATTTAGTGAGTCATCAATTGCATATAACACCCAGTGCTCATTTCATCAAGTGCCCCCCTTAATGCCCATCACCCAGTTACCCCATCCCCCCATCCACCTCCCCTCCAGCAACCCTCAGTTAGTTTCCTATAGTTAGGAGTCTCTTATGGTTTGTCTCCCTCTCTGATTTCATCTTATTTTATTTTTCCCTCCCTTCCCCATGATCATCTGTTTTGGTTCTTAAATTCCACATATGAATTAAATCATATGATAATTGTCTTTCTCTGATTGACTAATTTCACTTAGTGTAATAGCCTCTAGCTCCATCCACATCATTGTAAATGGTAAGATTTCATTTTTTGATGGCTTAGTTATATATATATATATATATATCACATCTTCTTCATCCATTCATCTGCCGAAGGACATCTGAGCTCTTTCCATATTTTGGCTATTGTGGACCTTGCTGCTATAAACATTGGGGTGTAGGTACCCCTTTGAATCACTATTCCTGTATCCTTTGGAGAAATATGTAGTAGTGCAATTGTGTTTTTCCATTTTTTGTGCTTGACATAGCCCTTACCTTCTATCTCACCTCCCTTCTTCAACCTCAACTTCAGTTCCAAATAAGACATCACCAAGTCCTATAAATTTTACCTCTAAAATATCCCCTGTATCAATCCACTTGTAGTTGTTTCCACCCTAGCAATAATCCAAACCACCACAGACTTTCACCATAGCTTCTTAACTGGTTTTCCTCCATACTTTCTCTAATCCATTCTTCACATAAGAGCCAGGCAATGATTGAAAAGATAAAGTTAATCATGCCATTTCCCATCATAAAATAGCCCTTCAATGGCTACCCATTGCACTTGGATAAAACCCTGCTATCTTTATTTTTTTTCTTTATTTTTTTGTCAAGTATAATTAATATACAGTGTTATATTAATCTCAAGTGTACAATAAATCCTATATAATTACTCAGGGCTCATCATTATAAGTGTATTCTTTTTTTTAAAATATAGTTGACACACAATGTTACATTAGTTTGGGGTGCACAACTTAGTGATTTGACAAGTTTATACATTATGCTCTGTTCACCACAAGTGTAGTTACCATTTGTCCCATTATATTGCTATTACAATATCATTGACTGTATTTCTTATGTAGTGACTTTTATTCCCGTGACTTATTCATTCCGTAACTGGAGGCCTATATTTCCCTTTCCCCTTCACCCATTTTGCCCAACTTCCCACCCCCCTCTCCTTTGGCAACCATCGGTTTGTTCTCTGTAAAAAAAAGTCTGCTACCTTTGATGTTGCCTTTCAAGCATTGCATAATTAATCTCCCTCTTAGCAGCCCAATCTCATCACGTGTCTCTCCTGTTGGCTCACTGTGACCCAACCACATTAGCCTCGTTCAGTTCCTGGAGAGTGCCAAGTTCTTTGCTTATTCAAGACCTGCTCAGTATATAATGCTATTTTCCAGGCTTTGCCTTCTAGTCTAAATTTAAATGTTATTTCCTCAAAAAGTCCTTTCCTAACACCCCAATCCAAGTTTTCCCGGTGACATTACTCTATACACAATGTTTATCATTGGCTGGATGCAGTTTTCCCACTTTTTTTTCCTATTTCCAACTGTGCTCCTACAAACATTTTTACATATGTGGGCAAGAGTTTCCCTAAGGCGGTGTTTTTCAAACTGGGGATTCTAATCCTTTTTTTTTTCAAGAAGAAAGAAAATAGAGGAGACTAGAATAAAAATACTAGAGTGCATTGCATGTAATAAGTGTAAGCTTAGTTTTATGAAACTTTTATTTCAGTTGTGTGTGTGTGTGTGTGTGTTAGATTCCAAGCTAAAATAGATTTATTACTGCAGGTCAAAGTAAAAAATGGTTGGAAAGCCACTATTCCAGGGTACATTTTAGGAATGTGTATCTTGGGTCATAGTGTCCAATTATAATTTTAAACACAAATATAGGAAATCAGAAACTCCAGTGGGGGGGAAATTTTATATATAACATTATATATATATTTACATATATATATAAGATATATTTGTATATATATCCTTCAGATATTATGTAAGAGGTAAGTTATTTATGTAGAAATCCGTGTTGTTTAAGCACACAGAGCAGTGACAGAAACCAGGAGGTCTGAAATTTTAGTATGCATTCCCTTTCCATAACTTTCCACATCACCAATTTACATTATGGCTAGAAATAAATCCTTCGTGTTTATTTAAACACTAAAAGTGCAGAACCCATTTATTTTATTGTGTAAAACTCGACTGGAAAAAGCCTGGCTGCTTAGGACAGTAATCCCCAATCCATGGACAAAATACCACGTCCATGTGCTGTGTTCTATTCTCGGTTCCACTTGGGGCACCAATGCCCTTTCACCCACCTTCACTGCGCAGCAAAGACCTGTCCCCCTGCCAGCCAGACCGAGCCGGAGCAGACAGCTGCTTCTGCGGAGCACCGTCTACCCTGAAATACCCACGCAGAGCCTGATGCCCCACTGTTCCGGGTCCGCCAGAAGACCCTTGGGAAAATCCAAATGCTTTACATAGGAGGAAGTCACCTTTTTAAACCATTCGTTTCAAAAGCGGGATCGGGACCTTGAATGAATGGGATGGGACTAAGTTAGCTCCTCCAGCGCGCTGAGGTGGGAAAGAGCAACGGGACCTTCGGTGAGGACGCGGTCTGGGTCCCCCAGCGGGATGTGGAAAAGAAGGGCTGGAGACAAAGCCTTCCTACCCAGCCGTTTTGCCGTGACCATAAATACTATCCCTGTTGCTGTGGGGACATGTTGGAAGCGCCAGGACGCAGAGCCACGTGTCAGCTCGGGTCCGTCCAACCTCATTCACATGCCGCAGGCTCTGTGAGGCGTCAGGCGCTGCCCCACACTCACCCTCAAACACGGTTTCCCAGAAGTCAGTATTTGGAATATAGAAACCAACCAAGTTTGGGATGCCCGTCTGGCTTATGTGTCACCCTTGTATTTCTATTGTAATTATCTTCAGGACCGGCCTGACCCCTTCCTTTAGCCAGCTTTGTTTTTTCAATCATCTCCAAATAGATACTCCATTTGAGTGAAACCAGTGACTGCCCTGTAGCCCAAGCCAGCAACAAAAAGAGGAACGCTAGATTTCAAAAGCAATAAAAGAAAACAAAGCCAGACAGAGAACAGGTCTGTTTCTTGGGACACATCAACCTTACACCACATTGCCGGAGTCACTTTTTATTGAAGATGACAAACAGATAAAATCCCTCCATAGCTGATGTAAGTAAAAGAAGTCTTTTGGTAAGAACAGCAGTGAAGAGAACTCAGGTCCAGGCTGGGACTGCTGGGCCAAGATTCCGTTGTGAGGAGGGAGTTGTGAACAGTCCCCTTGCCTCAGATATATAAGACTTGACGTGGTTTTGCTCCCAGGAGTCTGTGGGCTCTGAGTTTGGGTCAGGCTGCAGAGAGGCAGAGTTCCTCATCTTCAGAGCCCACAACTTCTTCTACTTCTTCATCACTCACTCAGTCACTCACTCACTAAACTCACTCACAATGAGGTAAAATGACAAATATGGCTCCCCGTTTGGTTTTGACCCTCCTCCTAATAGAAATTCACAATGCACATTAGCATATTGAAGTATTGAGAAGTCCCACAGAGAAGGAGCCTAACTTTGTTTGATCCAAAATGTCCCAACTTATCTAACCATGGACTTTTTGTGCCCTCAGAATAACTTACCATTTTAGGGGGCACTAGCACTGTGAACTGTGAGAAACATGTTCCTTTAAGTTAAACGAATGCATCTCTCATTCATTCATTCTTTCAACGAATAGTTACTGAGGCACAGTGTATGCCAGGCTCCAGTGAGTAAAACGGACACCTTCATGAAGCTTCTATTCTTTAAACAATGTTTGTCTTCCCCACATTAATAAAATAATCACACAGGTGAGGACATGGCTGAAACATCTGAAGACATATGAAGGCAGGTAGGAACCAGATGAACAGGGCGGAGGTACAAGGAGAACAATGTTCTAGGGAGAGGGAACACAGGGGCAGGTATCTGGCATTAGGAGGAAGCATGTGCTATTCAAGAAGCAGAGAGAGGGGGCGCCTGGGTGGCTGAGTCGGTTAAGCATCTGCCTTCCGCTCAGGTCCTGATCCCAGGGTCCTGGGATTGAATGTTGTGTCAGTCTCCCTGCTCTGTGGGGAGCCTGCTTCTCCCTCTCCCTCTGCCTCTCCCCCTGCTTGTACACTCTCGCTCTGTCAAATAAATAAATAAAATCTTAAAAAAAAAGAAAAAAAGAAGCAGAGCGAGAACTTTCTTCTTGTTTGAAATTGAAGTGGGTAGAGGCCAGATCATGTCAGGAAGCCGATAGGGAAAGGCCTTGTTTTGGCCCAAGGGTCGTTCTCAGTGCCACTAAAATCAGGCCACCTCTGTGCCACTCAGCACTTGCCAGGTCCGGGGTAGAGGCTATATCAGGCCACTGCAGAGCAGGCATTAATGCCCTCGTTTTCCAGAGGAGGGAACGAAGGTCGGAGAAGCATGTGACCTTCCCAAGAACATACAGCTACTCAGGTCAGAGTCAAAATTTAAACTCAAGTCTGTCTGAGTCCAAAGCCATGTCCTAAACTAACACCCACCCTTGAAGACAGCTGCCTGCTCTAAAGGACTGTGCCATCGTGCATCGCCTCCCCAGAGTCCCTGGTTCTTAAAAGCTTCTGTGCCCTGGGGAGGGCCCAGCCAGAGGATATGACACACACATGTCACAATCAGTGGTAGAAAGCATGGGAGTAGAACACCTAATGACACCTTTCAGGACTCCAAGTACAATAAGCACCAAAAGTGGGTATAATTTTCCACTTCCCGTTTTAAGATAGGCTGTACTCCCATGGACAGAAGGGAAGACCAGGGTGCTGTTTAGAAGTCTTGATTTTCCTGTGGTTCTGAGCTCTGAAAGGTGGCTTTGGCCTTCAAATGCTCCCAGGAGCTGAAGCTTGTGGCATCCCATGGACCTCCATGCCAGCGCTGCAGACCCCAAACCCCATCGGGGAAGCTCCAGGGCACTCAGAGAGAGGAGAGGGGTTGGGGATGTGAATATGGCCTGAGGAGACTCTTAGCTGCCAAAAAGTGCTTGAGGCTGGAGGGTGAGGAGACGAGGAGTTCATCTTAAGGCTTTTTAGAAGATCTAAGGCTTCATCTGAAGAGTAAAACCATGTCCTCAAAAAGCCTTAGGTCTTCGCTATTTCCTCTCTGGAATTTCTTAAATGTGCAGTGGCAGACAGGGCCAGAACCCCATGCTCCTGACATCTTCTACGTCATACGTGTGTGTGTGTGTATGAGTAATGCATGCTTGCATGTGCACACACTATGCTTTCCATCTGAGCACATTGCATCTGTATCAGCTATAACCCTAGCAGCCAGTTGAGTTCCAGGAATCCTGGAGTCTCTTATATCTAATAATGGTTCCAGTTGGAGATACCCCAATGAAATGTCATCTTTTGGTGCTCCCTTGGGCTAACCACATAAAACTCACTAGCCTACACAGGGAGAGAGTGGGAGACTCCAAAGGTGCAACTAATTCCTATAGATCCTACTTGCCCTTCAGAACATTACTGCCCAAAGAGTGACCTCTTTGTAGGGCACAGGCTTTCACAACAAATAGATCTGAATTTGATTCGTGGTCTTGCTATGTGATCCTGGGCAAGACATTCAGCCTCAGTTTCTGCATCTGTGAAATGGATTTAATACCTTCCTGCTGGGATTGTTGTAATGATTAAATGAGCACATATAAATCAGCTCACAATGTCCTGGATACATGGTAAGTCCTTAGTAAATGGTGATAATTATTTCCTCAGTGACTACTGAGCAGAAGAGATCAAGGCCTCAGATGGGTAAGCAGAAGGGATTTGCAAAGAAAACCTGCAGCAGTGTAATCTCTGGCTGTGGTGACCCCACCCGTGCCCACTCTGATCTCCAATTCGATCTAAGGGTCCCTGAATGGACTGAGAGGTGGCCTAGGTTCTCAGCCATCTCCCTGAGCCAGTGCGTGTCTTCAGAATTGAGGCCACACAGGGTAATAGATCAGGAATTATCTTCATAGCAGTTCTGCCTTCATCTTCTCTTGACTATTTGATCTTAAAAATAATTTACACTCCCTGAATCTCACTTTTCTCATTTGCAAAATGAGAATAATGATGATACCTCTCCCACAGGACATTTGTGCAGATTAATGAGATAATGTAGAAAGGTGCTTTAGGGTATAGTTATGTTTTATGATGGAGACAGAGAAATAATTGTTCATAAATTTGGCCTCTGCTGGAAAACTTCCAGTAACAATGAGTTCACAGAAAGGATCATATTGATCAGTTATAACTGTTTGAAGTTTTCCCTTTACATTAAAGTGGATGCCGGGTCTTCATCTCAACCCTGATGCGTGGACTTTGTAGCACAAGTCCCAGACTAAATCAGAATCTTTAAGGCTAAGAATTGGGCTTATCTAGTTAAAACCCCTTCAAGTGACTGAGGGACAGCCAAGACTGCTCACCACTGACCAGGGATCAAGAATGACCTGAGGTGGGGCAGAATTCTCTGGGGTTAACAATATGATCAAGTTCTATGGATGGCAATGACAGAAACCTACCTAGTCTGATTTAAACTCTACCCTTGGATAAGAGTTCGTCTGGGATTGGGAAAGATATATTAGGAAAGTCTCCAACTGACTTAGACCTTCTAGATTGATCCAACTTAACATCCAAATGACCAAATCTCAATGTATTCCTCTAATTGTCTCCCCCAGGTATCTCTCTAGCGTCTTGGTGGGGAGCTAGGAAAATGGTCACAGCAATGTTGGCTGAAGGGTTGGAGAGACTGAACACTATCAGGCTTAAGGGCAGTCAAACAGTGTACTTGGAACAAGGTGCAAAGTGAGTGAGGAGACTTCTCTACCATACCCACTTAACTGGTGCCGGTAAGTACTTGGACTAAAATGGACACATTCTAAAGCCATAAGAAACTTTAGCCATTGTTAGTTTGTAAGAGATTCATCTCATAGGCCAAGAAAATGTTTCACCATGTAATGTCTTTTGTACGGTAAGTTATTTAAAGTATAGAATACAAGCAATACAACGATACAGAAAACATTCAGACTTTTATTATAGCATTTTCCCCATTCTCTTCATCTTGGAACATATTTATATATTACATTGCCATTTCATATAAAAATTTTGTTATTCCCCCAAGCAGATTAGGAGCCCCTTCAGGGAAGGGATTCTGTCCTGTGCAACCTGATGTGGAATTCTGGGTGTTTGGTAAGTGCTCATCAAATACTTCATGAAACATTGACTAACATAAAGGACCTTGTCCTTTATGCTGCTAACCCTTGGTCCAAGATAGGGCTGGCTTGCTTGGAAAGCACCACCCCAGCGCCTGATGTCAGTCTGTGACAAAACATCCCTGGGAAGCCCCCAGAAGTTTGTCTGGCTGCTTTCTATTGCTGCCATCACTTGAGTGACATGTGGATCTTCAGAGACCAGTCCCATGGCGTTCACTTTCCCTTCCCCTTTTCTCACAGTGCACCATGCACACTGTTGGCTGAAGGATACATACTTTCAGTAGAGAACAGGTTAAGTTACACATAGGCATTGTCTTTTCTACTCACTGCACTGGGCACTGGTTTGGGGCAACGAGCCGTCTCCTGACTGCTACCATGGGTGGGATCCTTCTTAGCTCAAACCTTTGACTCCCAACCTGTCCTGATAATTTGTCTTGCTTGTGCCATTTGGTTCTGAGATCCCCAATTTCTGAAGGCAAAAGTAACTTCGGCCCAGGACTTGAATTTCTCTCCTTCTAACCACTAGAGCCCACCACCAACCAATCTCCGGAAGTGCTATCGTGGTGTAAGGCTTGAAATGAACTCGATATTATTTGCTGTTTTGACATCTTATAAAATCCAGAGGCCTTCCAGCAGCCTAACTGCAAGTTCCCCTCCCTGCACTCTTCATGTGGATAAGGTCTCTTAACCAAACAACCCTCCTTATCACGGGGACCAGGCACGCCACTTGCTTATCCTTGAGTAGCAGGTTTCAGTTCCCTGCCAACCCACAGAATTATTCAAAGATCATTTATTATTTATTTGAGAGAGAGAGAGAAAACATGAGCAGGACGAGGGGCAGAGGGAGAAGCAGGCTCCCCGCTGAGCAGGGAGCCCAATGCGGGGCTCGATCCCAGGACGCCGGGATCATGACCTGAGCGGAAGGCAGACGCTTAACCGACTGAGCCCCCCAGGTACCCCCCAGAACTATTCAAACAAGCCAATCACATCCTTCCTTGGAAGTCAGGTGGCACCTCACCCTCTTGATACTACAAAGCCTGCCTCCCACAGCCCCTGCTTGTTCACCCTGACCCTAAATGCAACCCCCATGTGGTCCTGTGTCGCATGGAGTGTCCTCTTCCAAGCTGAGTATGTACGACCAATAAGCTGCTGTTGATTTCATCTGTTCGGTGTCAGGTGTCACAGCCATCCCCATAATCCCAGGGCAGGAATCTTTCCCTTACTGATGGGGTGAAGCAGAGGCGATGAAAACAGCTACTCCCACACCCTCCCTGATGTGAATCCTGTGGCTATTAGTTCTTGTGCCTGTTTCTCGCACTGCTAAGACGCACCTGTTCCCTGCCGATTTTTGACTCCTTCTGGAGTGCCGCATGCTGCATTTCCCCAGTCTCGCCCACCTTTGGTTCTTCACACTTAGCAAGTTACCAGCTCTTACAATGCCAACTACAACATGGGAGGGATTCGGAAGCAACTTCTTCCAGTCAATGAAAAGTCATAATCAAATATTTCACTGTCTTTCTCCGGCAACATTAGTGTTCTCCACTCTTCAGTATTTTCCTACATCCATCCCACCACTCTGAGGTCATGCATACACAGTCTGAGAAATAAAGGGAGTTTCTGCTACAGAGACACAAATGTCAGATATACAGTAGTACACCTTTTTTAAAAAAAAAAACTCCACTACTCTGAATAAGAAGCCGCTTCATTTTTTCACTTTCTTACAACATGGAAGCTCATCAAAGTGAGATCATAGTAGACTGCACTATTAACTAACCAATCTACTTCTAACCCACATTTTCTGCAGTAGGCTTTCAGATGCCCTCAGGAGTATTGAAGGGAAAAAAACAAATACCTAAATGAAGTTACAGGTCAAATTGGGGGAAAGATAAAGCATATTTGAATGTCAAAGTGTTCATGGTCTGTTAAAAGTAGAACTTAAAAAAAGACAGATATGTGCCCCAATAGAAATATTCCTATAGAAAAGGCATCAAAAGATACAGTTAAGGAGTTAACAAAAGAAAAATTGCAAACTACTGATAGTTCCACCCAAAAGATCCAACCTCTCTAGCAAACAAGTACATGCAAATTAAAGTAAGACTAAGAGACTAATTTTTGCCTATCAAACTGGCAGTGAGGGGATTCTCCCACTTTGTGAGTCTTGGTGGAAGGCATCCCTTCCTATAGGAGGTGCAAACACCCGGGACTCTCCTTCCCAGCCCCTCGGTTTGGGCACTCAGATGTGGCGACCCGAGATTTTGTGTCCGTTGCTTGTCACGCCTAGCAGCTAGAAGAGAGCAGATCTCTTCCTGGCTGCCCCACAGCAATATCCAGCGTGCACGAGCCATCGGGGCAGCGGTACCAGCATGGTGTCTAACGTCCAGGCTCCATGTGGGCAGTGGCGGCCAGTGCAGGCTCGCGTCCCCCCTCAGTGGTAGTAGTGGAGGAGTCCTCGCCGCACTGGGTCATTGGCTAGACGTTGGCTGGGGCTCCAGCTGCCCAGCCTTCCTCCATTCCTGCCCATTACCTAAGCCTGAGGTTCTAGCCTTCCTGACACATCTGTGGGCTGCCCAACACCTTGCAATAAATTCCTGCAGTAGTTTCTGTTGTTTGACTGGTAGAGTAATATATACAGAATGCTCTCCAACCTAGTAATTTCACTTTCTGGATATAATAATTAGATATGTCCATTTAAGTAAAAGGATATCCTCCCGTACCCTGTTTAGAATAGCAAAAACATGGAAACAATCTGAATATAATCTCTCTACAATAGGGAATTGGTTAAATGGATTATAATACATCTATAGCATGGGACATTATATAGTAATTAAAAATCACGTTCTTAAAGAACATTAAAAGATGTGAAAATACTCAATATTAAGTTTATTTTTTTAAAAGATTTTATTTATTTGACACAGAGAGAGAGAGAGATCACAAACAAGGGGAGTGGCAGGCAGAGGGAGAAGGAGAAGCAGGCTTCCCACTGAACAGGGAGCACGATGTGGGGCTCGATCCCAGGACCCTGGGATTATGACCTGTGCCGAAGGCAGATGCTTAACAGCTGAGCCACCCAGGAGCCCCCTCAATACTAAGTTTAAAAAGCTAAGTGTTCAGTAAAAGTCCACTTTTTCACAAATAACCAAAATGTTAATGGTTTCTTTCTCTTGGATATGAGATTATCGGTAAGTTTTCTTTTCTTTGTATTTATTGGGTAATCTTTTTTTTTTAGGGGGGGCAGGAGGAGAGGGAAAGAGAATCTTAAGCAGACTCCAAGCCCAGCGCAGTGCCCTTTGCAGGGCTCCACACGGGGCTCAATCTCATAACCCTGAGATCATGACCTGAGATGAGATCAAGAGTCAGAGGCTTCACAGAGATCAAGGGTTGTTTGAACAACTGACCCACCCAGGCTCCCCTTTATTGGGTAACTTCTAATCCTCTATAATGAACATGTATTTTTGCTGATATAAAAAATGTAAACAAAAGCTAAATTAGAAAACAAAATAGATTTGTCTGAAATTGTCAAGTGGGTTAATTGTTCTTTTGTTTGGTTGTGTTCACCTTTTGCAGTTTGGTAATAGATATTCAACTGGAAAAGGATGGTGGAGAATTTAGCAAGCTTCTGAAGAGACCTAATGCCCCATTTTCTGTATGCTTTAGACTGAATGCATGAACCCCCCAAATTCATATATTGAAATCCTAAGCCCCAAAGTGATGGTCTTAGGAGGTGATTAGATCATGAGAGTAGAGCCCTTATGGGGTGGATTACTGCCCTTATAAAGGGGAACCCAGAGAGCTCCCTCATCCTTTTCACCATATGAGGAAACAGTGAGAAGGCAGCCATCTATGAATCAGGTAGCAGGCCTCACCAGACCCCTAATCTGTCGGCACCTTGATCTTGGACTTTCCAGTTTCCAGAACTGTGAGCAATAAATTTCTGTTGTTTATAAGTTACCCAGTCTATAGTGCTTTGTTACAACAGCCTGAACTGAGACACTATGTTTTTTTTCTTAGCTACCCAAAGAACCATCTCAATAAAACAATGGTTTTAATTTAAGAAACTTTTTTTTTTAAAGATTTATTTATTTATTTGAGAGAGAGAGTGCACACACGCATGTACACGCACATGCACGGGGGGGGGGGGCGGGCAGAGATGGTCTTAAGCAGACTCCCCGCTGAGCATGGAGCCTGACACAGGGCTCGATCTCACGATGACCCTGAGATCAGGACCTGAGCTGAAACCAAGAGCTGGACGCTTAACTGACTGTGCCACCCACGTGCCCCAGGAAACTTGGTTTAAAAAAAAAAAATAGCCTGGAATTCATTTGTCTGTTCAAGGCAGGAGGTCTGAATTGAATGGAAGATTAATGATAGGTGTATGGACTGATAGAGAGGCCCACAAAGGGAGTGTGGAGGGTCATAAAAGCAATACGAAGCTTAAAAACCTAGGGAACAGAAATATGGCCTCATTCTTCACTGAGAACATGTTAATTGTCTTTGCCTTATGCTGATGCTGCTCTTAATAACACTTACTACAATGGCAGGATGCTTTACAGTCTACGAAGGATTGTACCTCCCCATATATTATTATTAGGCTCATTTTACTAGAGAGAAAATTAAGCCCTAGAGAAGTTAAATGATTTATTAAATGTCTCATGTTATTTTGTGGCAGAACTGGTCCTACAAACCAGGTCTTTTGCTCTTGTGACTGTTCCTGGAGGTGGCACAGCAAAGGGATTGAAAGCTTGGGTTTTGGAGCCAGAGAAACCTGGGCCGGCACCTAACTCTGCCCCTAACTGCATGAACTCAGAGCAATTGCCTCGTCCTTCTCAGTCTCAGATTCCTCATCTCAGAGCAAGAGAAAAACACCTACTTTGGACAGTCTCTGTGAGAATAAAAGGTGGCTGTTACTACCCCACTATCTCCTTGACAAGCCTTATTTTCAGTCTCCCATGACCTACATCCTTGTTTTGGGTCGAATTGTGTCCTCCCCAAATTCATATGTTGAAATCCTAACCCTTAGGACTGCAAAATATGACCTTATTTGGAAATGGGGTCTTTGCAAATGTAATGAGTCATTGAGGTCATGCTGAAGTAGGATGGGCCCCAATATGACTGGTGTCCTCAACAAGAGGAGGAATTTGGGGCACCTGGGTGGCTCAGTCGTTTAAGCATCCGCCTTCGGCTCAGGTCACGATCTCAGGGTCCCGTGTTGGGCTCCGTGCTCAGTGGGGAGCCTGCTTCTCCCTCTCCCTTTGCTGCTCCCCCTGCTTGTGCTCTCTCTCTCTCAAATAAATAAATAAATAAATCTTTAAAAGAGGGGAGGGAGGAATTTGGAGACAGATACACACAGGGAGAATGCCACAAACCAAGGTATCAAAAGCTAGGAGAGAGGCCAAGAACAGATCGCTCCCTAGTGCCTTCAGAGGGAGCGTGGCCCTGCCAATACCTTGATTTTGGACTCTGGCCCCCAAACTGTAAGACAGTAAGTTTTGGCTGTTTGAGCCAGCCAGATTGTGGCACTTTGTTCCGGTAGCCCCGGGGCACTCAAACAATCTTCAACCGACCATGGCGCTGGGAAATATGTGTTGGTACCTATTCCCAGTCTCATTGAGGGTTGTTTTGTTTTGTTTTTCACCATCGCTGAATAGCAGTCAGCTTCTCTCTGTGATGCTTGCATCCAAGTTCATTCATCAGATAGAGGTCATCAAAAGGGAAATCTGTGAATGCTGGAGAAGTCCAGATCCTAGGTTTAAAAAACAATTAGTCTGATTGTAAAAGTCTCATTAAAAATATACCTTAACCATAACTGAGTTTAAAGTTGCCATTTACACTTTAACCATCTACCTGTTAGAGTGGGCTCTCCCTTCAAGCCATACTTAATTCTGGAGCAATAATTCCCAACTTAGAATCCCTGGGGATGAAGCTCAGGGAACTGTATTTTTAAAAAGATTTCCAAGTGATTTTGACACGCAATTGGATTTCTGTACTAAAATGCCATTACTGATGGGAGATTTGAAAATATCTCCTAATAGCGGTAAGAAGCAAATTAAGATCCTAAAGAAGTAAAGTATATGCCCTAGCTTCCTGTTGCTGCTGTAACAAATTACCATAAACTCAGTGGCTTCAAACAACATAAATGTATTATTTTACCATTCCGGAGATCAGAAATAATAAGATCTGCCTGTAGGGCCATGTTCCTTCTGGAAGCTCTAGGGAGGAGTCAGTTTCCTTGCCGTTTGCATCTTCTGGAGATCACCTAACTCCTTGGCTTGTGACCCTTTCTTCATATCATTCTGACCTTTGCTTCCATCATCACATCTTCTTCTCTGACTCTGCTCCTCCTGATTCACTCCTGTAAGAACACTTGTGATTACACTGCACCTCAGGTAATCCATGATAATCTTCCCACCTCAATATCCTTCACTGAATAACATCTGCAAAGTTCCTTTTGCTACGTAAGGTAACACAGTTGCAGGTTCCAGGGATTAGAGGTGAACATTTGGTGGGGCCATTATTCTGTTCACCATACTGTAAGAATATTTGCTTTAATGTATATATATATACATATATGTATAATATAAATGGGGGGAGGAATATATATATATGTGTGTATATATATAAATAAATGTATATACATAGAGATAATTAAAGGAGAATTATTACTGTAAAATGTTAATGGGCCACACCCTCCCTATTTACAACTCTGGACTCTTTAGACCTATCTACGTTCTGATTTTCAATTAAGAAAATTGTAAGTATGGATGCCTGAGTGGCTCGGTTGTTAAGCGTCTGCCTTTGGCTCAGGTCACGGTCCCAGGGTCCTAGGATCAAGCCCCGCATCGGGCTCCCTGCTCAGCGGAAAGCCTGCTTCCTCCTCTCCCACTCCCCCTGCTTGCATTCCCTCTCTCGCTGTGTCTCTCTGTGTCAAATAAATAAATAAATAAAATCTTAAAAAGAAAAAATATAAGTAACGAGGCACCTGAGTGGCTCAGATGATTAACTGTCTGCTTTTGGCTCTCCGGGTCCTGGGATCCAGCCCTGAGTAGAGCTTCCTGCTCAGTGGGAAGCCTGCTTCTCCCTCTGTCTCTGTCTCTCTCCCCTGCTCATGCTCTCTCTCTCTCTCTGTCTCAAATGAATAAATTTTTAAAAAAATCTTTAAAAAGAACAAAAGAAAATTATAAGTAACAAATCTGGAATAAACTTGCTAGGATTTGAATGTCTTTGGAAAAGAAGAGAATATAATCTCTTTCAGTCCATTTTAGTTTCCAAATTATAGACGCCCCTGGGTTTGGGACATTACAGGATTTCTCTAACTACTTCAAAAGATGTTAACTTTTCAAAAATGTATCAAGATGAAACTTATTTTTATTTACCATAACTTTAAATAAATATACCATATATATTTAGGGATATGTTTTTGGATGTTAACAAACCCTACAATGACTTCCAACTGTGTGCATAATGTTAAACCTCCGTGATCACTGCCTTCCATAAATCATTGGCCATGTGATTCAATCTCCAGCCATCCCCCACCCCTTCCCAGAGGTTGGGTTAATATCACCCACTTCAAAACCCCAAACCTCTGGTCACATGATTGGTCTTTCTGGCATGGGCAGCTTCTATCCTGAGTCATCACGTTTGTTTAAATTATCAAAGGTCCCACTGTTAGTCAACTCATTAACATAAACCATCAGGGAACATGCTGAATAACAAAGATACTCCTATCACTTGGGACAGTCCAAGGTTTTAAAGGCTACTTCCCAGGAACTAGGGAGAAAGGCCAAATTCTTTATTACACAGGTTGTGAACTAAAATACCTACACATGGTCTTTGCTCACAACATGGTAGTATGGTTTCAAGGGCAAATGTTCTGAAAGAGAGAGAACCCATAAGGAAACCATATTGCCTTGTATGACCTAGCCTTGGAAATAATGCAGTGTTGCTTCAATCACATTCTATTTATTGAGGCAGTTTTAAAGACTTAAGATTAATGGGAAAAGATATAAATCTTCTTCCACCTTTTGATGCAAGAATGGCAAGGTTTGGAAGAGGAGAGGTAGAACTCGAAATATCATAGGGGTCTTTTTTGAAAAATAAAATCTGACATCACCATCCAAGTCTAAAGTCCTCCTGGAACCTTACAACATCTTTGACAATTCAGTCTCATACTACTTTTCATTCCTGATATCTAACCGCCTCTTCACACTTTGCTTCCAATCCAGTTAAGAGAGTCGTGCCCATATCAAAGATTCTGGGCACAGCTTTCCCCCTCTGAAATACAACCTAATGCAAATTCAAGCTATTCTTCAAAGAGCACCCCTATTGTGACTCTATGAACCAGAAAGAAACCCCAATTTAAACTGGCTTAACCAAATAGAGAATGTATTGCCTCAAGAAACTAAACACTCCAGAGGAGAAGCTATCTTTGCACATGCCCCAAGAAGCTCCGAACTCTCATCATCCTTTCTGTTCACAACCATAGAGGAACAGGATGTCTTTCTTCTATGCTCCCAAACAATTCCTAAGATTTACTCTAATTGGTCCACTTAGGTCATGTGCCCAACCTTGCACCAGATTCTGGGGTCAGAGGAAGGAATTATACTGAGAGGAAGAGGTGGTTCTTCCTAAAGAAATATACATTACTCTTACCAGAATGTGGAAGAAATAGAAGTTCAATTCCAGAGTCAGGGGTTTTTCATGGCTAGAGTAGTGGAATGTTAAAGATGGAAGGAACTACAAGGATTATTTGACTCAACACCTTCATTTTACATACGTGGAAACTCAAAATTCAGAAAGATGAAATGACTTGCCTAAGTTGCATACAGCGGCATAGCATCAGGGCCGAGACTAAAACCCTGTGTTCTGACTCCCCAGGCCAGAGGGTCTTTGTATAACCTGATGTCTTAATAGACATCAAGATTATATTTTGAACTTCAATTCTGTGTTCTAAAAAACAGCAAAACCTGGAGTCACATGGGGTTCAAATTCTATCCACTCACTTGCTCTATGAATTTGGACAAGTGACTTAACCCTTCTGAGCTTCCATTTCTCATCTGTGAAATATAGTAATAACAGCTATCTTGTAGGGATTTTGTTGGGATTAAATTAGATAATGTGGAAATAAAGATTCTACCAAAAAAGGAAGCGCTCATTAAACAGTAGCTATCATTTGTATCTCTTGCCATATTTATTGGGATTTGACACATACTATGTTTTTATTCCAAACTTGATGTTTGACTAACAATTCTTTTCATAGGTGTGGGGGTTGTGATTTACATCATCTAGAGCATTTTATTAAGTCAGTGAAATTCCTTGCCCTTTAACAGTTTCAAACAAATATTAACAACCAAAAAGGACCTATTTAATCCAAATTAGATAGAGTTACAAGGAGCATTTCTTGGACTTTTAAACACCCTTTTGTAACACTGCCTTTGGGAATCTAAGTGTAGGACAGCAGAAATTTTATATGTTGTCAGTTCCATGTGCTTCTGTATTTTAGGTTTTTTTTTAATATTTTATTTATTTATTTGACAGGGAGATAGAGAGAGCACAAGTAGGCAGAGAGGCAGGCAGAAGGAGAAGGAGAAGCAGGCTCCTCGTTGAGCAGGGAGCCTGATGTGGGGTTCGATCCCAGGACCCTGGGATCAATACCTGAGCAGAAGGCAGCTGCTTAACTGACTGAGCCACCCAGGTGTCCCTGTATTTTAGTTTTTGCTTTTGAATTCAGGCAGGACTGACATGTGATGATGCGTTTAGTGATGACAGTCCAAATAGTCTGACTGCCTTTAAGGCAATGTTTATGGGTACATAACCCAGATATGATACACATGACTCACTAGGGCCATATAAATCACTGGTATTTTACATCAAGCCAAGATTTTTTTTTTTGGCATCCCATGTTTCAAGTACTCACATTGTTCCCTTTAAACTTTCCATGCTTGTGTTGTGATTGACAACAAAAAGAGTTTTGTATGTCTTGCCTACTTGGACAAAGGTCAGTAATTTTACTGACCGTCCCCCTCCCCGCAAGAGATGTACATATGGTTCTTTAAAAGTACAGATCCATATATTTTCTTATATATTCTTTTCAAGAACTTACAATGGCCATAAAATGTAATTTAAACAACAAATTATTTCTAACAGATATTTGTATTTTATTTTTTAAAGATTTTATTTATTTATTTGACACAGAGAGAGAGAGAGAGAGAGAACAAGCAGGGGGAACTGGAGAAGCAGGTTCCCTGCTGAGCAAGGAGCCCTGACATGGGACTTGATCCCAGGACTCCAGGATCATGACCTGAGCTGAAGGCCAATGCTTAACCGACTGAGCCCCTCAGGCACCCTAACAGATATTTTTAATAGAATTGATATGACATATGTCAGAGTCTGGTAAATAGGAGGTTTGCAAGATATTACAGCAACTATTATTTGCATCCTTCTCCATATTTAATGTCATTTGACACATTATAGGTTCATAATCAGTACTTAGTTTTGAATGATGGATTATTTTTCCAATGAGAAGTGCTTATTATTTACACCAGCTAGTGCATAGGCTGAATCTGGTACTATAGGCAGAAATTGTTGTTTGGCTCACCAATGCAGAGATCGCAGATTCTACAGGTGTCATATAATAGCCATAATAATTTTTATTATGAAATATTTCTTGGGTATCTATAATGTACTAATTATAAGATTAAGCATAAAATTAGTCATGGTCCCTTTCTAAAGGCCTACTCTAGGTTTACCTTGAAGACTACCAATATTTGACCTTTAAATTAAAGGAAGAAAACTCAGTAGCAAATAAGAAGACTAAATATGTGAAGTATTCGTATTTCTTTCATTGGTCCTTGAGTGAGACTGAAACCAGATATGGCTGTGGAAGAAGTAGAATTCATCTTTGATTTTATTGAGGTCTTTACCAAGTTCCTTCTTAAATTTCCTTTACCCTTCCCACTAATGCATGTCAATGCAACTTGCTTCCCATGTATTCAAATTTAACTACTCAAAAGATCTAAAGATTTTCCTATTAAGATGTAAAAATATCTGCCTTAGGTAAGGACACCTAAACTACCATTCTCATTGGATGGCACAAGGTATAAATAACTAGTAGAATTTTAGTCTTCAGCCTTCAGTTGTGTGTTGGGAGAGCATCAAGTGGAGAGGGAGAGGATAATGAGGTTCTTGGAGAGTTTTTTTTTTTTTTAAGATTTTATTTATTTATCTGAGACAGAGAGAATGAGAGAGACAGAGAGCACATGAGAGGGGGGAGGGTCAGAGGGAGAAGCAGGCTCCCTGTGGAGCAGGGAGCCCGATGCGGGACTCGATCCAGGGACTCCAGGATCATGACCTGAGCCGAAGGCAGTCGCTTAACCAACTGAACCACCCAGGCGCCCTTGGAGAGTATTTTTGAGGGCAGTAGGTATTCACGTGTAATTGAACCACTTGAATGGGTGTCTATCTTACCTATTCTTAATTTAGCCTTTCCTACAAGGTACTCCTTGCTACATTTTACTATACTAACCAAGAAAGGTTTTGTGATGAGTCATTGGCAAAGATATCCAAGTATCCTTCTCAGAAAATGAAAACATAAACTCCAATAACAAGAGATCTCTAGAAGACCTCAATCCTACCACCAAAATGTAATCATTCTATGACATTTAAAGCTGAAAATAATTTCACTTCCTCTTTAAGGATTTATGAAACTGACATGAAAGGATTTTTCTACTTCCACTTTTACTTTTCTAAAATCTCTTCTTCATATTGCAGCAAGAGCAAAACATAAATCAGATCACATCATTCCCCTGCATAAAAACCTCCAGTGGTTTTCCATCACACTTAAAATAAAATCAAAATGCTTAGTGTGGCCAATAGGCACCCTGCCTACATAGCACTCTCTCCCACATTGACCGTGTCCCTGACATCCCAGAGTTCTGTCTGTTCCTTGACATGTCAAGAGCACTCCCACCCTAGGGCCTTTGCTCTTGCCTGGGTCTTCCCTTAGATTGTTACATGGTGGTTTCCTCTGTTATCCAGGCCTGCCCAACTGCCACCCCTGTAACAGACCTTCTCTGACAGGTTGCTGTAAAGTAACCTTTCCTTTGCCCCCTCTCCCATCCTGCTTGCCCACATCATACTTTGTTCTACATATATTACAGTATTTATTCCTCTGTAAGAAGCTTGTTTGTTTTCTGTTAACCCCAAGTAAGCTCTATGAAAACTGCCTTTCTTCTTCAACATAATATCCCCAGCCTCTAGAGCACTGCCTGGGATTTTTGAGGTACTCAATACCTATCGATTAGATAAAATGCATGGTGGTGACTCAAGTCTATAATATAAAAATTACAAATACTATAACATATAAAATATAGAGTTTGGAGTCCTTCTTTTAAAGCTGTATAAGAAGAACAATCTAGAGTTTAGGTTCAGAACCAAATGGTCACCTCCGGTATAGATGGCATGAAGTGGAAACTCACATAAAAAGGGTCAGCAGTGGTGGGGATGTCATAGGTCACACATACATTCCCACAGGCCCTCAGTAAGCCAATGGACTAGAAGTCAAAACAAGTCTTGAAAAGAATAATCTTAGCCCTACAACTGACAACTCTGTTGTGAACCTTTGTAGGCCTATAGAAGAGATAAAATATTGCATGGAAGATGTCAAAACATTTACAATGTGTTATTATTAAAAATATCACATGATGTGCTTTAAAGTAACAGTTACATTTTCTTGTGGCAGGTTCTTTCTGTGCAAGATCTCATCTGTTTCTGCAAGGTGATTATTCCTGTGTTCCTGATGAAGAAACCAAGGTTAAGAGAGGTTAATAACTTGTCCACAGGATAAACAGAGCAGAGATAGGCTTTGGGATATCCTCTTTGGCTCTAACGTTTTTAAAATATTCAAAAATGATTGTTATGAATATCTTCAGACAGAATAAATATGCTCTCCTCCTCCACAGTTTTCACAGAGTCTTAGGAGAAGGGAAGAGAGAAGTTTTCCTTGAGTAGAGAGAGCAGGAGAATGGAATTGGTGACAGCTGGAAACAAAATTCTAAGACAAGTGATGATTTTAAATGGAGCATGAGAAATATTTTGCTGTTCAATGTGCTGTGTACCTCCTCTCCTAATACATCTTCAGCAAGAGCACCATTTTTGGGCTTGTTCTTTTTTTCTTGGATGCGAAACTGAAGTGGAAAGGGCCTCAAAAAAAGAGAAAGTCAGTTCAAGAGTCAGCTTCTGGGACAGAAAAAGCAGTGACTTTGGACTCAGATGGTCTCAGGTCTGCAAAAGAGCTCTTATCCTCAGCCTTAGTTTCCTCTTCTGTAAAATAGTGGGTGAGAGAGAGAGAGAGAGGGGAAGTATCTTTTTTTGCTTCTGGGACAGAAAAGCAGTGACTCTGGACTCAGATGGTCTCAGGTCTGCAAAAGAGTTCTTTTCCTCAGCCTTAGTTTCCTCTTCTGTAAAATGGGAGGTGAGAGAGAGAGGGGGGGAAGTATCTTTTTTTTACAAAGTTATTGTGAGAATTAAATAATACCCATAAGGGGCCTGGTATGGAGCTTGGCATATTCTGTATCTTTTTTTTTTTTTTAAGATTTTATTTATTTTTTGACAGAGAGAGAGACAGTGAGAGAGGGAATAAAAGCAGGGGGAGCGGGAGAGGGAGAAGCAGTCTTCCTGGCGAGCAGGGAGCCCGATGCGGGGCTCGATCCCAGGACCCTAGGATCATGACCTGAGCCAAAGGCAGATGCTTAGTGACTGAGCCACCCAGGCACCCCAGAGCTTGGCATATTCTAGTCCATGTTCATTCCCTTCCCCTTATATTGAACTAGAATTGTTTTCTCTGGAATTCCCATGAGTTGGTTCTTGTTCTACTCTGCAGAATCTGAAGGGATTCTATCACCTTTTTCATGTGATAAAGCTCTAGTTTGTCTAGAGCTTTCAAGAAAAGAAAATGCGTATCAACATCTCTGTATCAATTGCTCTCAAGCCTAAAATGACTTCATTTTTCAATTACTGTTTTTACTACCCAATTAAAAACACTTTTAAGAAAGAATCAAGATAAAGATTAAAAGTGAATCTACATACTGAACAAATCCTTCAAATATTAAGGAATAAGATAAGTATACATCTCACCATGCAGCTTTTCTAAAGGCAAAGGATCTAATTTGGTAATTAGTTAACCTTATTGAGCACTCACTGTGTGTCAAGGATGTACCAGTTCTTCTGTATTTGGCTGCTTTTAGCTACAAATAACTGAATACAAAAATAAAAGTGGCTTAAACAATGAGAAATATTATCCAGTCCCCCTCCCAAAATAAATTCCCAAGATAGGCAGTTGCAGGGATGCCTCAGTGGCTCAACAATGTGCAGGACCCAACCTTTTGTCATCACTCACCTTCTCCACGTTACACTGGTTCTTTGCAAGATGGCTCAGAAGTTGCAGGCTCACACATAAACGTAACAGCATTGGTTGAAGAAGGCATTTTCTCTTGGGTGACTCTTCTTATTATGGAGGAAAATCTTTCCTAGATCCATCTTCCAAGGCTTTTCCCCAAGTTCCATGGGTCAGAACGGCATCACATCGCCATGCCTTAAGCCTGTGCTTCCCAATTTTTTCACATCACGATACAAACAGGGGTCCAACATACAGGGGTACCTGGATGAGGCTGTTTGTGGCCAGACAGGACAGTCTCAGGTTTCAGCAGCTGACCCTTATTCAAATATTCCAACGGCTTAAGAGATCAATACTTTGTTACATTTCTAACCCATTCAGACCCTACTCTGAAGACTCCCTAGGACTTGGCCTGTGGTGTTCATGGGGACCCCCATTTCTCTTAAAAGATCCAGGAGGAGTCACAGTGGCCACACAGGACGGCTGGCTCCTATCTGCTCCACCCTGATGGGGCGCCTCAGTGATGTCACACAGGACCGGGTTCTCTAAGCCTTTTCATTCTGTGACAGTCCTTTAAAGACCTCAGTTTTTCATGACCTTTATGGTGTGGGGGGGCGGGGGAGGATGGAGGCAAGAGGGCCAGGTGGGGGGCACACCCCCCACCGACAAAATTAGTTTAGGGGCACTATCCACTGATACGTATTGCTTCAGGAGAAAGTGGGTAGCAGAGGCTGTAATTTGGACTAAGCTAAGAAAAAGCGAGAAGAGAAGAATGGGGAAAAGAAGGGCAAAGGGGACTAAAAAAGAACAGAAGAAAGGGAGAAGAGTGATAAGGAGAAAAGAGAGAAGAGGAGGACAGATGAAGAGGATATTTGTGAGAAAGACTCGTGGAACAGGTAGTGAAGTAGGAGGAGGAAGGAAGAGTTGAAGCTCTGTTCTGCTTGGCTTCGTGACCCCTGAGTAGTGGTTGACTTCAGTGTGAGAGGATGGATGGCTCAGGTGAGGGGAATTCTCAGGCGCTCCCCCAAGGGATCACTTAAATTGCTGACCTCGATTTTGAGAGGCCCAAGCCAGGCTGTCTCAAGGGACTCTCCTGGATGGATTCACAATAGTAATTTGGGAACAAGCAATGTAACCTTCACTTTAAATTGTGATTCTGGAGGAAAAGAGGAGAGGGTATTGCTAACCAGATTAAGCTTCAGACTCCTCACCTCAGCCCCCATCCTCACCCCATGCCTCCCAAGTACTAAGCTAATAGCACACGGTTAAATTCAGGACTTGAAAGCCAATCTTCCAGAAAATCTTCTTCCTCTTTGGTAATTGAAATGTAAACAGATTTCCAAAGCAGCGTAGGATAGTTTTACAATATGCCTATAAGAAATTACTAAAATACAATTATGAGAATATATTCTCACTGAGGTTTCACAGAAACTCATATGAACATCCCAAATACACGTTGGAGGCCCCCTATAGTTTAAACAAAAAGAAAACTTTTAAGTCTCTTTTTTCTTTCTTTTAAGATTTTATTTATTTGACAGAGAGAGACACAGCGAGAGAGGGAACACAAGCTGGGGGAGTGGGAGAGGGAGAAGCAGGCTTCCTGCGGAGCAGGGAGCCCGATGCGGGGCTCGATGCGGGGCTCGATGCGGGGCTCGATGCAGGGCTCGATGCGGGGCTAGATGCGGGGCTTGATCCCAGGACCCTGGGATCATGACCTGAGCCAAAGGCAGACGCTTAACGACTGAGCCACCCAAGCTACCCTTAAGCCTCTTTTTTCAATGTCCTTTCCTCCCTTCTAAATAGTTGGGTTTGGTATATAGCATAATATTTCAGTAACATAATATTTAATATAATAATAAGGAACGGGATATTATAATATCAAGCATATTTATTCAGACAATATTAAGATATCTTTGTTCCAAACTTTAAAATGTTATCTGATAACCCATGAGTTTCCTAGTTCATACCAAAATGTCCCTGCAAGCTGTATCCAGATATAAGAAATAGTAGGAAGGTACAGCTTTATCAGCAGTCTGTGGTACACTGTGCAGCCTCCTTAAAAATCTCTTTATGCTCTTATTTTCTATTCTTCTGCCTCTTCTGCTATAATTGACCCAGATTCTCCTGCAAGTGTAGAACAGAGAGAAGAAAAGATATGGAAGCCTAAAGGAAGGAAGCAGAAAGATAAGCAAGTCCTTCAAGTTCTCTATGGTCCACTACTGTCATTGGCTACCCAGGCTCTGCCTTAGGAATAAGAAAATTTGCTTTCCAGGGGCACTTCACATAGTGGTTGCCACATGGGCTTTTTAATTTTACAATTGTAATGAGTCTACTAGCATGCTAATCATGCTGTTACTTGTCTTAAGTATTAGGGATTTCAATACAGCACAGTTTCAAAGATCTTTGATCTAATTTCCCCCCCCCCCTTTTTTTTTTGGCAAGTGTACAGAGAAGTAATTAGGAACTGTATCCTCAGATGATACTGGGACCAAATGCATAAGTGAATTTTATTTTCACATTGTATACCTGGAAAAGATCCATCTTCCTCTTACTCTAAGAAATTCTAACGCCATAGATAGTGGGGAGAGTGATTTTTGGGTTTCTTGAAGAATTGGCCAGCCAGGGACTATTTGGTGAAACTGTTTTATCCTGTTGTCAAGTTCCAGGCCTAAATGTGAAAGGAACAGAATCTTCTCAAAAAAGTCATGTAGAAAAAATTGGAGATGGCTTTCACAGCTTCAAAAACAGTTAAGTGTGCGCTGAATGACAAAGAATAAACAGATTGCTTTTGATCTAAGAGTTGGGGCAACAAAGTCCTTTTAGGATATACAAAGTAACAGGGTATAAATTGCTACAGTGAGTTTCTGAGATAAAATGGAGAGGCCTCATCACAAGTTTACCTTCTTATTGGCCAGAACACAATTTGACTAATATTTTCAGGTGCTCTTTTTAAAGTACTTGCCTCCTACAGTGAAGTATCTGTTTTTTTCTTTGTATATACGAGACCATCTTTTTAAAACACAGATTTTTCTTTTAAACTTCTCTTCCAGCCAGCGTGGTATAGGTCAAATCCATGAACAGGTTAAGCCTCTGACAAGAGAGGGAAAGACACACCGGCCAATGGGAACGCATGCTGGTGATGTACTGCTCCCAGTTCTGATTCATTGGCCGCCTAGGGTTTGTCATTCTATCCTGGCGTCTGCAAACAGCGTGGGTCGGTTTTCTGTAGTCCAGCTAGCTAAACTGGATTTTGGCCGCCTGCATGTGCAGTTTCAGTTAGGTTCACTTGATCTCTAACTCTTAACAGAAGCAGCTGTTACGTTTCTGATCATTCTCAAGAAAAATCTTGCGTTCCTTAAACCTTGCAGGAGGTCGTTGGAGGTCCCCTGTGACAGAATCACATGACTGTCTAACATGTGCAAATAAATACAAGGTGGAATCCGATGAGCTACAGATGGAAAACCTGCCAGAAACTCAGAGCATGTGCCCCGTGCGTGTATCAGCCGCAGTCGCGTGTGGGTGGGTGGTGGTAGGGTGTGGCTGCCCTTCGGGACCAGAGGTGTGTGGTTGGGGCACCTGCGTGGGGCTCCCGGGGTCACTGGCGAGGGTGGCTCCAGAGGCCTCGGGCCCCGGGGGAGGAGGTCTGGCGGCTGCCTGGGTGCAACAGTGCGTTCAAGCCGCAGCCGCCAGGGGGCAACGAGGCCGCGACCGCGTCCGAGAGAGGTCGAAAGCACGGGGTCGGTCCTCCGGGTTCTGAGAACGGCGTCTTTGCAGGGAGTGGGGTGTGTATTCAAGACAAGTGGAAGCGCGGGGCGGGAGGAGCCGACGCCCTAGGGGGAGCTCCCGAGTCCGGGCTCGACAGACTGCCGGGTTTGGAGGAGCTCTCGATGGCCGGGGCTCCTTACGCGTACACACTCTGTCCAGCCCCCAGGGCCGGGGGCATAAGGGCCCCAGTCCCGGTTCCGATCCGGGATTCGGATGCTCCCTTCGGCCTCAGCCTGGGGCCCCGGCCGCGAGGGGGCTGCGGCGAGAGAAGCTAGGTAGGGCAGTGATGTCATCTGCGGCCGCCCCTCCCCCGCCTGCCGGCCCTCGCCGCAGTTCCTGCCCAACGACATCCGGGTCTCTCCAGCTGCTCCGCCGCGCCGCAGCTGTAGCGGCCGCCGAGCCCGCGGGGCGGGGCGGACAGAGGAGTCGGGGAGGGGCAGCACGGCGCCGTCGTGAGCGCGCCTGCGCGGGGACGCGCTCGAGGCGGCGGCGGCGGCGGCGGCGGCGCTAGGGGCGGGAGCGCGCGCGGGAGCGAGGGAGCAGTGGTCTCGGCGCCGGCCCGGCCCGCAGCTTCGGGTATTCGGGCGGCTGCAGCGCCGGAACGGGTGGTTGGGGAGGGGGGTGGGGGGGGCGCCAGGCAGGTGGGGCGCGAAAGCGATGAATCTTCGGATCTTCCTCCTCCTCCTCCGGGGCCCGCTCTCCGCCTCCCGCTCCAACGCCCGGATGATCTGAGCCGCGAGGGCGCCGAGAGCGGGGGGCCCGGACGCAGCCCGGTTCCTCCCCTCCTCCGCCCCCTCCCCGGCCTGACCTGGCCGGCGGCCGCCGCGGTGACCCCCTTCCAGCCCCCTCCCCGGCCGCCGTCGCCACCGCTGCCTTGGCCGACCAGGGACCTGCCAGCCCGCGGCTGCTCCTGGTAAGCGCGACGCTCGGGCCGAAGGCGGGCGGGCGGGCGGGCGGCGCGGGCCTGCGCGGCGGCGGTGGCGGCCAGGCCTGGGCCTGGGGCCTGTAAACAAGCCGGGCGTCTGCCCGGGCGCTCCCGGGAGGAGACACGACAACTCCACCCCCTGGCCCGGCCTCCTCCCCGAAGCCGGGCGGCGGGCCGCAAGGGGTTAACGCTCAGCGAGGGCGGTGGCGGCGGCGCGGGGAGGGGGCGCGACCCTCCCGCCGCCGAGGCCCGGCGGGTGTTTGTGGCCGCGAAGCGGGCGAGAGCCCCAGGCCAGCCTGGCCCGAGAACGGCGGGCGGAACTTTTCCGAAACGAAGAGTAGGGCGTCGCGGCGCCCCCACCCGCAGGGCCGCCCAGGGCTCCAACCCCTGGGAGGGAGGCCTGGAGAAAGGAGGGGGTAGGCTTCCTTTGGACCGCACTTAGCCTCGAGACACCAAATTCTGGAGGATTTGCTTCAGGTCTTAGAGGGGTCTGAGCTGAGAGTGAGGCTCCTTGAGAACTCAAGTCTGTGATGCCTCCAGTTCATTCATTACATCGAACAAATCCATTGAAGTAAATCACACTGATTTCTTGTATTTTTAACTGTAAATTGTGTGATAAAGTTCTTAATGTTAGAGTTTGGTGGTTGAGGTGTGGTTCTGTTCTGCTTGTAGATTTAAATATTGAAACACAGCTGGCTGTGGAGAGCCTTCTACCAACCGCAGTTTAGATACGTTTTGAAAATTTCATCACCTGAGGTATTTTTCCTTGTCTCTTCTCAAGCACCGCATGGTACTTACAATCCACAAAGGTCGTACTTAAGTTGTCCAAGCCAAGAAATGTGTGCGCCGCCCCCATCCCTAGTAGCCCTGAATTTTCGGCAGATTGCATTAATGAGCGGAATGAATTTTAGTGATTTGTAGAGTGATGGGAGGTGTAAAAATCAGTGGGATATAGGTATTATTTTCTCAGAGTAGGTGATTTTGACATTATTGAAAGAAATTAAAATTTTTTTAAATTGTTCTGAGGAAAAAGGCTTAATCTTTTCAAACTTGCGTATTGGGATTTTAAACACAACCAGTTTTTAGATGCAAAGAGCTCTGAAGAGTAAGGGGATTTATTTATTTAAACGGTACTCTGCTGAGCCTTAGGGGTTCCACAGCTCCCAGGAGTTCAGCAGGGCTTACTCCCCAATTCCTCTTGAACTGGGACAACTTCACTTTTATAACTTTTATATTTTTACATATTGGGCCTTTTACAAATATTGTATTTCTGTAACACTTTAGAAAATTGATTAGGGAGATAGTGACCCACCCCACTGCCAATTTTCTAATCATAGATGTTACCTTTGATTAAATGTTTCTTTGTCAGTAAATAATTTGAACCACAAAGTAGCATTCATTGCCTGATGTTGTAGTTCTGTTCTTATGTGTAACTCACATGTATCTGAATAAACATTCAATCATGTAGGGATGATTACTTTTAAGCTGCAAGTTGGCGGCAGTGACACGTTACTGAAAGTATAGTGAGAAGTGCACATGGAAGTTACTAAAGACATTTCTGATGTGATATCGTCAAACATTTTTCATATTAGTGAAGTAATTTTATTATGGGAGAGGTATATAAGACCAGGAAGTTTGGCTAGCTACCTCAGTATATATTTGAGAAATAAAAGGGTTGAATGCCAGAGTCATTAAAATTTCTTTTTTAGGCGCACCTAGGTGGCTCATTTGGTTAAGCTTCCAACTCTTGCTCTCAGCTCAGGTCTTTTATTCCAGGGTCGTGAGTTCAAGCTCCACCTTGGGCGCTATGCTGGGGTTGGAGCCTACTTTAAAAAACATTTTTTTTCTTGGGGCGCCTGAGTGGCTCATTCGTTAAGCATCTGCCTTCGGCTCAGGTCATGATCCCGGGGTCCTGGGATCGAGCCCCGCGTGGGGCTCCCTGCTCGGCGGGAAGCCTGTTTCTCCCTCTCCCACTCCCCCTGCTTGTGTGTTCCCTCTCTCGCTGTGTCTCTGTCAAATAAATAAATAAAATCTTTAAAAAAAATTTTTTTTTCTTTTTTGGTGGAAATTTACATAACTTTCTTTAAACATTTTTTTTTTTTTAAACACAAGTTGTATGTTTTCATATTTCAGTTTGAAAGGCTGGAATGATGACCATAATTACAGTATAACCTGTTGAAGGGAACACTGTACTAGGAGATAAGAATTGTTTAGTCATGACTGTGCTCCAAAATGTCTGTGTCCATGGGCAAGTCCTTTAACCTTTTGAGTCTCAGTTTACAAATCAGTAAAGCCAAAGTGGTAAACTGTATTATCAAATGCATGGCCAGTTGTTAAATTTTTTTATTCTGCTAACATTGTCTATTCAAAATGCCTTGACCAAGTGCCTGGTATATGCCAGGCACTTAGATGTTTCAGTATTCTATTTTTTTTTAAAGATTATTTATTTATTTCTTTATTTGACAGAGAGGTAGAGAGCACAAGTAGGCAGAGAGGCAGGCAGAGGGAGAGGGAGAAGCAGGCTCCCTGCCGAGCAGGGAGCCTGATGCGGGGCTCTATCCCAGGAGACTGGGATCATGACCTGAGCTGAAGGCAGCCGCTTAACCAGCTGAGCCACCCAGGTGCCCCAGATGTTTCAGTATTCTAAATCTGCATGTTATTTAAAAATAAGTATCTTCCATAAAAGAATTTTAAGTTGGTGGTTGATCTTTAGGGATGATATTCTTGTAGGCAGGCTTTATTGATTTTTCTGTTGGGATTGGGAAGTCTAGAAAAACTCTTGGGAGAAAGAAGGGTGGGGATTCCACAAGAGAATGGGTGGTTGAGACTGCAGGTTTGAACAAGCACAGGACCCTTGGTAGTTTGATGTGAAGGGCATTATAAGAACACATTATGAAGATGTTTCTGTGAGTTCAAGCTGGGTCTTGCTTATCTTGACTTGTTAATACACCTTTGTCTGAAAATTTGTTTCCTAATACCTAATTTTTTTTTGAGATTTGATTTATTTTTAGAGAACGAGAGCACAAGCAGAGGGGAGGGGAGGAGCACAGGGAGAGGGAGAAGCAGACTCCCCGCTGAGCAGGGAACCCACCGTGGGACTCAGTCCCAGGACCCCGGATCATGACCCGAGCCAAAGGCAGACTCCCAACCAACTGAGCCACCCAGGTGCCCCTAGTACCTACTTTTTTTCAAAGGAATCTATAGCAACGTTGTGTTGTCACATGGTAAACATTGCTAAGCAGTTACCAAAAACTTACTGAATTTGTTCAGATTATACTTAGACTATTTATTATAGTAGCTAATAAAATGTGTAGCCAATTCTGGCTTAGCTGTGAATGCTTATTTATTTAATAATTTAAAACTAAAGACTGACATATGTCCACAGGAAGCTTGTTGTCCCTGTAATGCGCACCCATAAGAGCTGGATTTATTTCTTAAGGTGGAAGTCCATGATCATGTAGATATAATTATAGGGTGATATTTTGATGATCGACCCCACCCCCCCCATGATTATCTAACTCTTGCCTGGGCACCTGACTCTTGAGTGGTACTGATTACTTTCCATCCTTAGATCAGAGGAGGAGGCAGCCATGTAAGAAAGTCGGCTCAAGTGGAGTCCTGTAAGAGTTAAGCAAGAAGATAAAATAAGGTGTGGCCCTGTGAAATGTGTGGACCTTGGGTGAGGGGAAGGTGTGAGGCAACTAGGTAAAAGTTTGTATCTTCCTGTACCTTAGGTAGTAACTTTATGCCAGAATGTGTTCTGTCTTTCATTTCAAATAATGTCAGTGACAAATTTTTAAAATTCAGTTGCTTCATTTATTATTGCACTATTAGCCAAGAAATTCTCTGAATTTCTACCTGGGATTATTAACCACCCTTATATGAAAGGAGCTTGGGTTAAATTACATAAAAATCAAAAGGTTGATTATATTCTTCTTTTGCTCTTTTTAATGTCGAATGTACAAGTAACAATTTTATATTTTATTGAGTCTCCAGAATAGATTCCTTGATGATTTTGACCTTTGCATGTCCTAGCTATCTATGTACTACCTAGATAATCTCTTTACCTAGCTTTTCTTTTGCTGAGACAGGTAGGAGGAGCTAGAGAAAGGAAACGATTAAGAGAGGTGAACTTCTGTATACCTTTATCTAAAATGTAATAGACTAGAATTTTTTTAAGAAACTGAGAGAAGAGTACTAGATGTTAATGTGTATTAATAGACTACTGATACTGTATTTATGAAATTAGAGGTGTCTTAAACATTCCTTGAATAAATGTGTGATAAAGGAGGGAGCTCGAGTTTATAATTTTTAATATGTTTATTTGGAATCCATTGATCAAGTTTATGTAGTATTCATATTTAGGATCTGGATTGAAAGTCATTAGAGTTTTTGTAGCTGATATGATTTGAATTAAAATCCTATGAGAACAAACTACTTCTAGATACAGAATAAAGAAATAATAAAAGCCAGAGTGTATTGACCATTTGTCAGGCTTTAATTTTCCCCACAACCCTCTAAAGTATATGATGTTATTTCTGTTTTACAAATGAAGAAACATAGATTCAGAGAATCTAAGTAACATGCCACAGTCAGAGCTGTGTAGTTATAAAGTTATTTTCAAAATATTCCTGATTGAATTTTTCCCAACTAGATGAGCCTTCTTGTTCCTAGAAATCAAAAATTGAGAAGCTGAATGTTAACACTATGATTCAGATTCCTAGAATTAAAAGACACCTTATAAATTTATGTATAAATTAAGTCTTCCAATACAGGAGTCTCTTCTGAAACCTTCAGAAAAGATTTAAGAAGTTAAGTTCATTTTCTCATTCTCTTAAGTTTCCGAAGTCAACAGAGCTAAACAATTTTATGTCTTCAACTATCATTGTTTAGATTGAGGAATGGAATCAATATTAAATTCTCAAATGGTTGATATCCTTAATGAAGGACTAAGGGAAATGTTTCTAAGTACATACATTAAAGACTTTAGAGAGGAGGTGATGGTAAAATTTTCTAGTGGGGTGATTTGGGGCAAGCTCCTTGATTTCTCTAAGCCTCAGTGTCTTATGGGAAAGCCTTTCTCATAAGGTGTTCTTTTTTTTTTTTTTATTAAAGATTTTACTTATTTATTGGAAACAGAGAGAGAGCATGAGAGGGGGGAGGATCAGAGGGAGAAGCAGACTCCCCGCTGAGCAGGGAGCCCGATGCGGGGCTTGATCCCCGGACTCCAGGATCATGACCTGAGCCGACAACCAACTGAGCCACCCAGGTGCCCCTCATAAGGTATTCTTGAAGATTAAGTGAGATGATTGTGTAAAATACTTGACGTTTTCTACCATGAAGAAAGTACTAAATAAACAGTAGTTGCTATTGAGTTTGTGAAATCTTGAGATACAGGAATAGAGATTTACTGAGTGTGAGTCTTTGAGTACAGTTTTAGCAGTGAGCCTGGAAACCATACTGTAAGAGATTGAGTAGAGACTTCAGAAGAAGTTATAAAGATTGTGGGCATCTAGAATTTATATATAAAAGTTAAATGTTAAGAGGTAATGGAAGAAAAAGTTGAGTATGAGTAGATTTATTTGAGTATATGAAGCTGGAGAGGTCATGCATTTGGAGTTAATGGTTAGGTGGGAATAGATGGTTAAATAGAGGATAATGAGTAAGAGTAATAGCAAAGGTGAATGTTCAGAGTAGAATGATCAGTAAGTAAAGAAAAACAAGGGTTGGTATTTTGAAGAAAAGTTACAGTTTATGATTAGACATGGGCAAGAAGATACTGCTATGGAAAAAAATGCAAGAGAGAGTAAGAAAACTAAATTCTAATTAATTCAGTTCTTGTAAAAAAAATAGTCTTTATATAAAAGGTATTAAGGCTTTACAGGTGGGTCCTGTGTTATTTAAGGTTGAAAAATTGTATTAGAATAGTACAGATCTTAATTACTTCATACCCAAACCATGCTTTTAGCACTCCAGCTGGTCTTTCCCACTTTCATTTTGTGCTGCATCTCCCTTCTCCATACTATAAACCATCACAAACTTTTTCTAAAAAACTATTTGTATCATATTATTTCTGTGCTTGATATACTTTGTGATTCCGTTTTCATCTAGGATAAAGTTTAGAATTCTTTGCTGGGCTTTTGACACTTTCCATAATTGAACTTCAGGATTGATCTGTTTCTTTCTCTCTCTCTTTTTTTTTAAAGATTTATTTATTTATTTTGGAGAGAGAGTGGGAGGAGAATGAGTGGGGGGAGGGGCAGCGGCAGAGAATTTCAAGCAGACTCCCCACTGAGGGGGGAGCTAGACGTGGGACTCGGTCATGAGATTGTGACCTGAACCAAAATCACAAGTCAGATGCTTAGCCAACTGAGCCACCCAGGCATCCCAGGATTGATCTGTTTCAGCCAAACCAGTACACTTGCCATCTCTGGAACACACCCTATCCTTTTATCTCAGTGGATTCTTGTTCATGCTCATTGGTAGGTTGGATTCTTGCCCTTCTTTTTCCCCTCTATCAAAGCTCATTTCTTTTTCTTTTTTTTTAAGATTTTATTTATTTATTTGACAGAGCGAGACACAGCGAGAGAGGGAACACAAGCAGGGGTAGTAGGAGAGGGAGAAGCAGGCTTCCCGCGGAGGAGGGAGCCCGATGCAGAGCTCGATCATGAAGCTCATTTCTAATATTTCATCTTTCACAAAGCCTTCTCTGATCACAGTGTTTCATCTCTCATTTCTCTGTACTTCTACAGCAGTATCTATTGTATTATTTGTTAGGCTTTAGTTGTATACTTTATTGCTAGGTATTTGTGTTCTAATTATAACTGTGTTCAATTTAATTATAAAACTGAGAAGGGGAAAATACAATAACTTTTTATTATCCCAAAGCTTACCACAATGCCTTGTGGATAGTAGATATTCAGATATTTTGTAAATATTAGGCAAAATCTACCTGAGAGTGGAAGTGATTGCTGTAGGAGGTGGTGGAAACAGTTCAGAGCTTTCGGGTAGCAGACATTTCTGACTTTTCTTCCTATATATTATTTTGGCTGAACCTGGGTATTTAAGTGTGAAGATTATACATAGCAGAAATGTGGCAGAGTTCTTATGTTGGTATAGATAATTAGGTTGATTGATTCTAGACCTAAAGGTTTCATTTTAACTTCCAGTGTTTTCACTTTGAGGGTTAATAAGACATTCATAGTCATGCATCTCTTTCCAGAGTTATATTTGCAGATACTACAAACTAGGCAACCTTTTAAATGGGAGTTGTGGAGTCACAGTAATTAGATGACGTATTAGTTAAAGAAGGGAGATAACTTTCAACTGATTTAATTTGAACCAAAACCATAATACATGAATAGTCTATGTTCATATAAACCTTAAAGCTAAATTTTAAACCATATCAAACTGTTAAACTGTTTCCAGTATTTGGAAAATGCATAGTAAAATTTCCTTTATTGAATTTTTAAATGGATAATTTTATATAGGCAGTCTGGTTGCTAAGACCCATTTATTGGAGTATGATACTAACGAGACCAGAATGATAAATTTGATTCTTGTGCGACTTTTAAGTTTTTCTAGCTTTAACATTAGCTACTAACAATGATGGCTAACATTATTGAGCAGTAGGCCAGGCATTATCATAGAAAAATTTTGATTACTGTCTCATTAAATCTTCCTATCTCTGTATATGACATAGATACTATTATTACTTGTATCTTAACAGATGAGGAATTGAGACAAAGGTTAAGTTACTTGTCCAAAGTTTCACAGCCGGTAATAGAAGCTAAACACATGTCCTTGGATTTTTCATAGTTATTGTATATGTGGGTCACAGCAGTTTTATTCCTCTTGCTAAAAGAAACTGTTGGCAGTTGTGATGGCTTAGAAAATCTTTGGTTATGAAGGGTATGACTACATTTCCGTTGTACCCAATGAGTGAATATTGTGACTGAGTTGGGATCCTAGGTGGAAGGGTATATTAAATTTGAAAAGTGTAGTGTCATGTGTTAATGTCAATTCACTTTAGAACTTTTTACCAAGAACTATTAAATTTTGTAATACAAGAAAGATATAGGCATAATACAACTAGTACCACAAGCCATACGCAGGTTTGCCTTAGGGCTTATTCATTACTTTGCAACCCACTGACAGATGCTTTCATCAGGCCTTTATTTAAATTAAATTCTTAGTGAATTTAGGAAGATGGTCTTAAACCCAAGCTACCCCATTGGGCTTAAAATAGAAGTTATACTATAAATGGAATAGTTCAATATTAAGATTTATTAAAAATAAATTCCTTGAAAGCAGGGACAGGGTTTTGTTTTAAGTAGATCTCAATATGTGATTGTTTAATCTTTATAGTCTCCTTGCTTATTTTCTGATGAACACATGACAGAGAAAATTGAATGTGAACCAGAAGTATAGCAAATTATGAGAGCATAGATCATGTATAATCCATTTTATATTTAGGCTAGTTCTTTTTACTCATCTGTGATATGACCATTCAGGCAGGGATGTAGATAAATGGTTTTTGTGTGTGTGTATTTTGTTTTGAACCAGGCTATATATGTAGCTTAGATATTTTATTTCAAGAATATGTTATTCAGTGGGGCACCTGGGTGGTTGTCAGTTCAGCATCTGCCTTCAGCTCTGGTCATGATCCCAGAGTCCCGGGATCAGGCCCTGCATTGGGCTCTCTGCTCAGCAGAGAGCTTGCTTCTCCCTCTGCTCCTCACACTGCTCTGCTCTCTCTCTCTCTCTCTCTCAAATAAATAAATAAAATCTTTAAAAAAAATGTTATTCAAGAACTATTGTGCTATTTCTAAGAATGTAATTCATTACTGATTTTGAATAAATGCCTTGGCTTTTTTTTTTTTTTTTTTTGGCACTTCTACTTTTCTTTAGCATGAGTGGTAGAAAATTGCATCTAATTTGATATTACGTCTGTAGGAGATGCAGCTTGCTTACTTACCTTTGTTACCAAATTTCAGAAATGAAAATATTAATGATAAGGATAAGCAAGGAGTGGCTGGCTATATATTGCTTTTTTGATTTTGTTTTACAAACAGAATTACAAAACTTACCAGGCTTTAGAAAAACATCTCTGCAGTATGCCGTCATGTTCAGAATGTAAATAGATGGTAAATAAAATTTTTACTTTTCATAAAGCAGTGGATTATTATCCTTGCTGAGAATCTTTAAGGCTGTTTTGGATGTTAGGGGCTGATCTTAGAAGTGGCAGTTCTTGTTCTGCTGTAACCCACAGCTTAACCCTGAATTACTCCATATCTGTCATCTTCATTTTTCTCTGTGTAAATGCTTCCTGATAGTATAAGCAAGTACTTCAACAACTAGTCAGCCATCTAGTATGATCTTGTACTAGTTTGCTACAGTCAGTAGAATGAGGAGCTCCTTAAGTGCATATGGGATAAATTCATTTTATATACAGTAAAACTCCCAGACTAAAGATATTTTTGTCTAAAATACATTGAAAGTGGGTTTCCTAGCTCTCAGAAATTATTCCTTTGTGTCTAAATTACCTTATACTTTGCTTCTCATATAGAAAACACTTTAAAAAATTTACCCATTCATGACTGTTGATTGAATGATCAGATGAATAAATAAATAGCTCAGGGAAAGAGAATGTATAGGCTCTAACTTCTAGTCAAAACTACATCTTTCTCTTTTGTCCCTTCCATTTTTCAGTAATGAGAGTGTCAACTAATAATGTCAAGAAACTTTTTTTTTTAAAGATTTTATTTATTTATTTGACAGAGAGACACAGCAAGAGAGGGAACACAAGCAGGGGGAGTGGGAGAGGGAGAAGCAGGCTTCCCGCTGAGCAGGGAGCCCGATGTTGGGCTCCATCCCAGGACCCCGGGACCACGACCTGAGCCGAAGGCAGACATTTAACAACTGAGCCACCCAGGTGCCCCTGATGTCAAGAAACTTTTAAAAGTCATTAATGAACACAATCTGAAAATCAAATTTTTAATTGGTAAGCTGCACATTTGCTTTAGAGTCCAATATTTTCTTATTAGAAATCAGTTCTATTTCTGTAGAGGTTTTAAAAATTAGAACTATGCATTCTATAGAATAAGAAAATGGAAATGGTAGGATACAGTTTGTTTGCAAGTCCTCTTCTATGGGAATACCTTTTCCTGGGTAGAAAAGAATTCCTGAGGCTGTTGACAAGAGAGAAGTCATGATGATGGCTATCATTCCCTTGTCCTACATATTAAACAAGTGTCTCAAGATATGCAAAGTATTATGAATAGAAAAGACATGATCCCTTCCCTCATGAATCTGAAAATCTAAAATGAGAAGAATTCACAGGGTCTTATAGACTATGATAAGGGTGAAATACAGGATTCTGTGAACTTATGACTAATGGTAGATCTATTTCCTGAGACAGGGAACTGGGTAGGAGAAGTGGCAGGGAATTGAGAAATTCATTTTAGGTCATGTCATTTGAGGTGTGGCTAATCAAGTACAGGAGGTAGTTAGATATATATATATTTTAAGCTAATAGAAAGATGGAATTTTTCACTTAAAAAAAAAAAAAAACTTTTTTTCTCTTACTTTCCCAACACCCTTTTCCATACACTCAAAGCATCTCATCAAAACTTATGGACTCAGTGAATGAATCTGTTTTTGAAAAATGTTAGATTGTATGGACAGAAGTCTTTCTCTTAGAGGCAAATACTTTTTGGTTCTTTTGTCTAGCAGTGGCATTTCATACTTAAAATTGCTACATATTTTGTTTGTGAATAAACCTTTTAGCATCTTAAATATTTAATAAGTTTTATTTTCCCCTTCTTTCAGGTTACCAGCATACATTTTTAAATGTACTGTCACACAGGGGGTTTTGTTTGTTTTAAGCAAAAGAAAAAAGAATGGGTTGGTTGGCTAAGGGAGTCAGTTATTATTTTCTAGGTCAGTCTGAGTCTGAATCCTCAAATATGCAAGGTTTAAAAAATAGCAAACTGGAAATTGAATCCATTTCTGTAGACAAGTTATTCAAAACCAAGAAATTTGAAATAGTTAACAGATGAGGCAAATTGAGATTGTGAATACTATAGAACATTCTTAGAAAACTTTAAAAACTAAATAGCTCTATGCTTTCCACATCTTTTCAATGTTTTTGCTCATACTGTAGTTGAAATAGGTCAGTATCCAATTTTTATAGTCACTAGAACCCACCAACTAAATTGAGCTTAGATATTTTTCAGGCAATTATGTCCTTCTGAAGTTTACTTTTAAAAATTGCTCAATACGTACCTTTGTAGAAACTTGAGACTACCTTATGGAGCTTGTAATTAATATCACAGTACATGTCTAGAAGATACTGATATATTAAACATGAAGGAAACATCAAAAGTGGCAAGCTCTGTCTACACTTACTATGTGAGACTGAGACTGCTGCTCATACCTGCACAAGGTGACTATGGTTTCTGGAGTTGTAAGTTTTTACCTAATTCAGCAATGACTATTTTTGAGTGATATTTGGTAGAAAAAAATGACTTACGTCATGGACTTCATGGAAATACTATTTAGCATAGAAGAACTGTATCTGACTTATTTTGGTTGGTTTGCTTGGTCACTTTTGGTTTGCTTTTTGAAATTTCATTTTTAAGGTTTTAATTTAGAGCATTTAAATTTAGGTATTATTTAACTCAGTAACAGTCTTGCATTATAATTCATTTGGATGGAATTTGGTTATTTGGAAGAAATATTCAAAGAGTGAAATCAGTGTTTAGTTGAAGCTATAAGATGAAAAAATATTGGGCAGCTGGGGAAGTTTCAAAGGTAATCTTTGAAAAAATTTAATACAGTATTTTACATGTTACTCCATATAATCTATAGTCATCTTTTAAAATCTTTTTATGCAAAATAAAATATAGAGAAAACCATAGCAGTCTTTTTAAATGACTTTATTGAGACATAGCTCACATAGCATAAAATTCACCCATTTAAAGTTGCAGCTCAGTAGTTTTTAGTGTATTCACAGAATTGTGCAACCATTAACCACAATTTAATTTTAGAACATTTACATCACCCCCAAAGAAACCTTGTAGTCATTAGCAGTCACTCCCCATTCTCCTCTCCCCCAGTTCTTATCAACCACTAATCTACTTTCTGTCTCTATACATTTTTTTGGATATTTCATATAAATGCAATCTAGATAACTTTTTGATCAGTTAATTTCTAGCCTTTATAAACATCTTGTATATCTTTCTTACGAGATAACCAGGGATGAATAATGTAGCTTCCTTATAGAGCTTAAATAATGTTTGTTTCCTCCTCCTCTGACCAGGAAAAATTAATTCAGTAATTGGAAGACTGTATCCAAATTTAAACCAAGAATCAGGCTCTTCAAAGAATATGTACGATTAGTCCTCATCCAGAAGTGCTTTTTACTGTGGGTTGCTCATTAGTCCCTCAACTTTCCTTAAAGTGTTCTCTAGTAGCCATTTCTCTTCTAACCTTTCAAACTCAGGCTTGCATGAGTTCACTGAAATATTTCCCCTAGCAGCTGACTTGCCTGAACTCTACCTACTTATACCCCTAAACCCAAGAATGGGAAGGGCAAGAACAGGAAAATAGAAGAGATTGATCAGGCTGGGGGGGCCGGGGTTTTCACAAGGAGACTGAATTTGTGAACAGAAGAGTAAAACTCGGAGTTTGCTTAGGAGAGAATAAGACCTAGAGGGAAGAAAAAAGCAAAGGCAGAGATGTTATCATGTAGTAGAAGATAAGAATTTTTTTTAATTCTCTGTTCTGAACTTTGAATTTTAGTCATAATATCAGTGGAGCACAAATGATAATTCCATTTTCTGATGAGGTTTAGTACCCTTGACATATTTTCTTTCCAGAACTTTGTATAGGAATTTTGAAGCTGAACTATAGTCATGTGTTGTTTTTTTGGATTATTTGAAGATCTTCAGGTTTGAACCAGGGTAGCATGGGATATCACCTTGGGATACTTTGGAGAAATCCCACAGACTTAAATGACACTGTCCCCTGAGGGTTTTTAAATTGGAGGGGTAGAATCCTATTCTGGGTGCCTCCATACTCAGTGGACTACTTCAGGGATCTAGAATTAGCTAGGGGAATGGCACTAATTGAGAGATTGCCGCTGCCAAAGAACATCTAATTTGATTTGATAGATCAGGGGCCTTCTGGTTGGACTAGAATTGTTAGTGGGATTTTAGGCACAGTCAGTGAAAGTGCCCCCAAAGAGCCATAGTCATACATACAGCTTTAAAGGAGTAAAATCCTGTAATAAGCAAACTCAAAATTTGGGAGAAAGGGAATGCAAACTAATGGGAACTGTTTGTACTTGTATTTTGCATCTTGGATGATATGTTTAAAACCCCATAATCAGCCCCTTATCAGAAATATTGCCTACAATATTTTGTGTATAACTTTCTAAAGGAGCAGGTGATGAAGATACTTAATTTCTTTAGAACAATAAGATTCGTTATTTAACATATAAAATATGTTATCTGATTTAAGTGAATGTTTTTAGTATTGGAACTCAAGTTTACAAAATGTGTGTATTTTTTTTTTAAATAATAAGTATTTCTATTCAAAAGAACTCTATAAGGGCACCTGGGTGGCTCAGTTGGTTAAGTGTCTGCCTTCAGGTCAGGTCATGATCCCAGAGTCCTGGGATCTAGCCTGCATTGGGCTCCTTGCTCAGCAGGGAGCCTGCTTCTCCCTCTCCCTGCTTGTGTGCTCGCTCTCTCTCTCAGCTCGCTTTCTCTCTCTCTATCAAATATTCTTCTTAAAAGAACTCTATATAAATCTTCATAACTTTTTTTTTAAAGATTTTATTTATTCATTGAAGACAGAGATACAGAGAATCTTCATACCCTTTATAGATTACTTATATTGTAGGAGAAATTTAAGAGTATTTGTTGATTTAACTGACTATAAAATTGAGCTTTATTAAAAGAATATTTAACCAGAGAAACCTGTGAAAATATTTTAGGCCTGAGGGAGATTGGAGCACCATTCCAGAGGCCTTAGCCCTATGAGCTGCAAACTAATGGATCCCATAGGACACTTCTACCTCTAACTAAAGTAAAGATATACAAATTTAAAGATTGCTATGATTTAGGTATATTTAGAAAATGAGATACCAAAGGAGCATTTGTTAAATGAGATTAAGCTGTACCTTATAGAATTAGGTGCCATTATTTTGCTGGTGTTTTCTGATTCTCTCAGTGGAATAAATGTTGATTTAGAGTGTAAAGAACTCTGCTACTACCATAGCCATGTTCTAGGGAGTTGGCATCAACAGAGAGATTAGTTAATAGTTCTTGGGCTTTCAGAGGGCACTATAAAGTCCAAGTCTTAAAATTTCTTAGAGCTACTTCTGTGTGGACTGTTTATACTACTTAACTATTATTGGAGGATTTGATTTTCTTTTTCTCCTTCCCCTTTCCCCCTCATCCTTTGGTGGTAGGTTTTTTAAAGTGAACATAATTTTATTTTTTTATTTCTTCAACTCAGTGAACTAAATTTATTGCATTTGTTTCTAATCTGTTGTCATTCTTTGAAATTTTAATATCAATGATTTTTAATTTTTAATTTCCTAAAGTGGCATTTAATTCTTTCCCAATTCCTTGGTAAATTTTTAAGTAATTTCTTCTCATTTTCCTGGGGCCGTGTGTGTGTGTGTGTGTGTGTGTGAAAAATCTTGTTAAACATTTCATACATAGTTATTTTATATCTTGTATTTGTTACGTTACTCCTATTCATTGCAGCCTGTTTCCTTGTATATTTGGTGATTTTTTTTTCTCTGAGCTCACATTTGATTAAACACAACATACCTTCATCATCTGTATAACTGTCTATAATTTTATTTCCTCTTTTTGTAGCATAAAAAAGTTTCATTCTCTTTTTTATATTTAATACCTACTTTAATCAGTCAGATATTTCACTGTCCTTACTGTTCCTTTATATCTCACTCCTGGAGTTACCTTTCTTCTTGCTAAGGTATAGCTCTTAGTAATCTTTTCTAACAGAGTGTGGCCTGTAAATGTCTGTAATTTTTATCTGAAAGTATATTTTATACATTACTTTCTTTTTTTAAGCAAATAAAGAATTCTTGGTTAATAGGTGTCCCGTCCCCCCATCCCTATTAGTACCCTCAAGATATTTCATTGTATTATGATCTCTGAGAAGTCTGGTTTCCACCTAGTTGTTAGGCCTTTGTATATAATTTTTCTCTCTACCAGTTTTTAAAAGGATTCCTTTTCTGTATCCTGTCACCACTATTTACTTTGTGACCTTGGGCAAGTTCTAAACAGATAATGAGATAGTATCTGTATTGTATGGGGTTGTAGCATTGATTACCTTAATAATATGTAAAATATACGCAGGACAGAGCTCTGTTTTTTAAGTATGGTATAAATATTAAGTATTTGTTCTACCGTACTTGATATCCTAACACATTCCCCTATACCTAGGAGGTATGTGTATGTTGTGCTATATGGAGGTACTCTTTGAAATACATTGTTGATCTAAAGACGCATATCTTTCTTCAGTTCTAGAAAATTCTTTAACCTTTATATTTTTCTTTTTTTCTTTTTTAAGATTTTATTTTTAAGTAATCCCTACGCCCAGTGTGGGATTCGAGCATACAATCCCGAGATCAAGAATCTCATGCTCCACCCACTGAGCCAGCCAGGTGCCCCTATATTTTTGAATATTGCTTTTCCAGTATTCCTTTTTAATCTTTATGTTATTTTCTAGGCAGTTCTTAAGTATCATTTTTCGATTTACTGATAAATCCCTTGACTTTATTCAGCTAGAGTTTATGTGGCCTCAGTTGTTTTTATTTCTCAATGAATATTTTTCTCCTTTTCAGGTTCTTTCTCTCTAAGAGCCACCTATTCTGGTTTGATTTCTGACTGTTTTAAATTTTTTTCCTCTTTATGTCTATTGTCTTTTTTAACTTTGGAAGGATCCTAAACACACATTTTAAGTTATTTTCAGATTGTTATTTTTCCTTCTAGTTTGAATTCCTACAATTGTTGATTTTGTTGGCTGTCCATCGTATTTTTTTTTCCTCATGTGTTTTGGAGTTTGGTTTTGTGTTCTCTTATTAAATGAAAGTTTTTGGTTTTGTTTTCTTTGTTTTCACCCTTCTTATCCAGTGTTTTTGCATGTGCCTACATCTTGGCCCTGGGGTGCCCATTCTGAAACCATATCTTACATTGGAGGTGTGGTTCCTGATTCTTGATAAGATCAGGATCAGACTTTTACCTCTCTCCAAGAAAAGGCACTGACTAAAAGAAGAGCTATACTTTTTCTGCTCACTGGGCACCTAACTTCATCTAAACCATAGCTCCAGGTTATGGTTAGTAAGTAGCTTTTTCCATCTCCTTTTATAGGCAACAGAGCCCCTCCACCCCAGGCATGAGTTTCAGGGTGCTTGAGTTCTATCCCAGCTTTGCACAGGGCATTTTTAATTTCTGTTACTATCCCTACAGGATATAGACTCATCCATCTCTGTTAGTTGAACCGGGGAGACTCATAGTTTCAGCTTCACAAAAAGTTTTGTATTTCAAGAGTTTATCTTTAGCAGGTGGTTTGGTTTTCTTATTTTTGTTTTATAGTCCATTTATTTTAAAAGTACTTTTGGAATAGAAGGGCACTTTAGAGTGTGAATATAAAAAACCATTTAAATGGAAGTCAACATTTAAAATTAATGTGTGTCATACATACCCTTCAGAAAGGTGGCAGTTTAGTCTCCTACCTATGAGAAGTGTATATATATATATATATTTTTTTTTTTTTAACTCCTTTGCCAATACTGGACACTATAAATTTTTAATCTTTTTTTTTTTTTTAAGATTTTATATATTTCTTAAAAAGAAAGAGAACGAGTGGGCAAGAGCCTGAGCAGGGGGAGCGGCAGACAGAGGCAAGGGAGAGGGAGAAGCAGGCTCCGGCGGGGCTCAATCCCAGGACTCTGGGATCATGACCCGAGCCAGAGGCAGACGTTTAACCCACTGAGCCACCCAGGCGCCCCATTTTTAATCTTTGATAATGTGTAAAAAATAAATTTGTGTTTAATGGCTAGTGAGTTTGGTTATTACTCCATGTATTTATTGTCTATTTGTATTCTTTTATGAATTGAATTGCCTGTTCATGTTCTTTGTTTCTTTTCCTTTAAAGTGTTCATTTTATTGTCTTACAAGAGACTTCTATTTTAGGCATATTAACTTTACCATGTATATTGCAAATACTCATTTTAAAGATATGTGCCTTTCAAGCTTAGGAGCTTGGTTTTATCGTGTAAGAAGTTTTATTCCTCTGGAATTGCTTTTTATTTCTTTAAAGTCTTTTTTTGCCTAACGGCCAAAAAGTGTCATACTTAGAAAGTCCTTTCCTATGATAAAATTATAGAAATATTTGCCTAGATGTATGGTTTTATTATGGTGTTTCAAACTTAAATCTTTAATTACCTGGTATTTATTTCAAGATGTGTAATAGGAATTCAGCTACTTTCCATTGGGGGGCAGGATTAAAATAGGCCAGCTGTTTTAACATCATTGATTGAATTTTTCCTCCCACAGTTGTCTTTCCAGAGTCTCAGTTCTGTTCCACTGATGAATCCTTTTAGTATTCCCTCTTAAATATCATAATTTGAAATTATTTTAATATTAGATATGACAAATGCTAATGTTTTTTAGAATGTTTTGGCTATTCTCAAACATTTATTCTTTCATATGAATTTAGTAATCATTGCATCAAGGTCTGGGAACAAAAAGACCCAGTTGTGGTTATACTGAATTTATTGATTAATAAAGGGAGGATGACTGTCTTTGCAATATTGAATCTTCCTGTCTCAGAAATAGGAGTGTCTTTTATTTATTTATTTTTTTTTAGGATTTTTTATTTATTCATTTGAGACACAGAGATACAGAGGGAAGGAGAGAGCATGAGCAGGGGGAAAGGCAGAGGGAGAGGGAGAAGCAGGCTCCCCGCTGAGCCAGGATCCCCATGTGGGGAATCCCAGGACCCTGGGATCATGACCCGAGCAGACGCTTAACCATCTGAGCCACCCAGGCGCCCCCTGAGGCTCTTTTCTTAAAGGTCTTGAATAATTCTTTGGTTATTTATTTGGATGTAAAGACTTTTATTGGCATTTTTTCTTTATTTTCTAAGTGGTTATTATTATTTTCTTAAGGATTCTCTGTAGTCAGATAACCTTAATTGAACTTTTTCCCCCTAATATTGTTTTAGATTTTGAGTTTGCCATCACATGGTTATTATCTGCAAATAGCAGTTTGATCTCTTCTCATAATTTTATGCCTTTTAAAAAAAATCTTAACTGTATTGATCATTATTTCTAGACCTTGCTAACTGTTAGGGATAAGAATAAGTATCCTTGTGTTGGCTTCTTTCTGGGAATTGTTCTAATCACTATGTTTCCTCTTTGGCTTGAAATATAGATTATCATATTATAGAATGAATTTTATCAGATGAAGAGATAATCATGTGGTTTTGAACTCTATTTATTTATTTATTTGAGAGCGTGCACACAAGGTGGAGGGGCGGGGTGGGGGGGGGAGGAGGAGCAGAGGGAGAGTGAGAAGCAGACTCCCCGCTGAGCAGGGAGCCTGCCCCCTGGGCTCAATTCTGGAACTCCAGGATCACAATCTGAGCTGAAGGTAGTAGACACTTAACCGACTGGGTCACCTGGGTGCCCCCCTTTGGACTTTTTTTAAAAAGATGGCATATTAATAGGTTGCTGAATGTTGGCTCGTAGTTAAATTGTTAAGATGAGCTCTAGTTGGTGATCTGCTTATACTTAGGGTTTTTTGCATCTGTATTAATATGTTTGGATTATAGTTTTATTTTTTGGTACTGTCTTTGCCAGTTTTTAATCAGGATTACGGTAGGTTTGTTAAACGAAGTGGGAAGCTTTTTTCTTCTGTAGGTAATTTAGGTATTATGTTTTAAGGCTTGTCTGATACACTCATTTTTAATAACTTTATTTTGGAAACAATTTAAACTTACAGAAAATTTGAAGGAAAAAAGGTACAGTGAACTTTCATATTATCTGAATGACTTTTTTCCCACATTTGTTTTATAAATTTTCTTTTTTCCCTTTGTGTATGTATGCATACATATTCTTTTTGCACACACAAATAATATATAAGCCCATGCACAATTGTGCATTACACTTTATTGTCATATCTCCTTGGTCTTTAACCTGGAATGGTTCTTCTGCTTTTTTAATTTTTTCATGAGCCCTAGAGTTCTTTTGAGGGTTAGTTCTTTGATAACTTTCTCATTTTGTTCCAGAGTTGCTGGTCTCTATTTCATCACTGCCTGAAAAAAATTTGGTAATTTGTTTTTCAAGAACATTGTCTGTTTCCTCCATATTTTCAAATTTATTAGCAAAGAATTGTACAATGTGTTTTATAAAACAAAACAAACACCTGTCTCAGAGGCAAGCCATATGCTTATTTGATTTCTAATTTTGAATAATAGTTTTTCTCAGACTAATTAGTGGTTTACCTATTTTATTCATTTTTCTCTCATGACATCATGTTTACCTTAATTTTTCTTTTTCTTTTTTTTTCTTTTAGATTTTATTTATTTATTTGACAGAGAGAGACACAGTGAGAGAGGGAACACAAGCAGGGGGAGCGGGAGAGGGAGAAGCAGGCTTCCCACTGAGCAGGGAGCCTGATGCAGGACTCGATCCCAGGACCCTGGGATCATGATCTGAGCCGAAGGCAGACATTTAACGACTGAACCACCCAGGCGCCCCTACCTTAATTTTTCTTAACATACATTCCTTAATATATTTCTTTCCTTAGGTCTGTGTGTATGCATGTAGTTGTTCTTACTTTTTGAGTTGAGATTTAGTATACCGATTTTCACTTTTTTACTAAGAAAGTGAGTTTTCCTGAATAAGGTTTGGTCACATCTCATAAAATTTGATATAAGGTTTTACTTACCATTATTGTTTCTAAATATTCTGTAATTATAAAAATATACAAACTCACTGCAAGGTTGATTAGAAGCATGCCTTTAAAACAATTTCTAGATGTTTAAAGTTTTCTTCTTTCTTTATTTTTACCAACATTTACTGTTATTGTATTAAAGTCAGATAATATGATCTGTGTCATTTGTTTTCTTTTGGGGGGGGGGGCGAGGGTTCCTGGAGTATGGTGGGCGGGAGCGTGTTAGGAAACTTCACAGCTTTTCTAATATACAATCAAATAAATGCTTGATTTTTAATGTTTTAAGCATATTTGAACAGAAAATATAGTCTTAATTTCAGCATATAGTATTTTTGAAGGATTGTTATGAATTATCTGGCATAAAAGTATTTAGCCCGTAAAATTCATAGGTTATAATTTTAGAATACACTCTCGTCAATTAAAAAAAGACAGTCATTGTATTTATTGACTTATTCCTTATGCTTTCCTTTCTCTGAAAGTAAAATCGCACCCTTGAGTTCTGTTATACAGGTGACCCTTGAACAACATGGAGGTTGTTGCAGGAAAAGCAGGTTCCCCTTCCCTAAGGGCACCAATTCTCCACGTGGTTAAAAATTCACATATAACTTCTGTCTTCCCCAAAGCTTAACTACTGATAGCCTACTGTTGATTGGAAACCTTACTGATAACATAAAGTTGATTAATATATATTATGCATGTTGTATGTATTGTATACTGTATTCTTAAAATAAGCTAGAGAAAAAATGTCAAGAAAATCATAGGGAAGAGTAAATACATTTATAGTACTGTACTGTATTTACTAAAAAAAAAATCCATGCACAGGTCCATAAGTGGATCAAACCCATGTTTTTCAAGGGACAACTGTATTTGCTTAGTGTATTTTGCCAACCCCAAAGTCCTATATACTATGACATCTCCATTTATTGAATTTCTGGTTTTAATTAATCTCTTGGCATTAACCTTTCTTTAAATAGGTTTTCCATGAATGATACTTTTTTTTTTTTTTAAGGTTTATTTATTTGAGAGAGAGAGGGAGCAAGCTTGAGCATGGGGAGGGGCAGAGGGATAAGGAGAGAGAATCCACAATCAGACTCCTCAGCTGTGCGTGGAGCCTGACGTGGGGCTCTACCTCAGGACCCCAGGATCATGACCTGAGCCGAAGTCAAGAGTTGGCCGCTTAACTGACTGAGCCACCCCGGCGCCCCTGGATGGTACTTTTTTAGTGTTGGCCTAGTTGATGATACCTTTTCTGTTACCTTCACATATAAATGCCAACTTTGCTGGGTATAGAATTCTGGGAATATCACTCTTTACCCTCAACATTTATAGGCATTACTTCATTATTGCATATCATGTGACGAAGTTTGAGGCCAGCTTGATTTGTTTTTTTTTTTTAATTTTTTGGCATGTTCATTTTTCTAAATTCTTGTATTCTTGAAATTTATTATCAAAGTATACTTTGGTATTGATCATTTTCTACTAAAATTACTACTTGACAAACACTTTCAATCATCAGTTCAAATTTTCCCTCAGTTTGTGATTAATTTCTTTGAAGTTTTATTTCTTCTCCATTATTTGATTTTCTTTTTACAGTATACTAATTAAATTATTGGATCTGCATTGTTTGTGTCTTTAATCTACTCACTTTTATCTCTTTATTCTTACCTGCATACAGGATGATTTTTCTCTTATTTTAAGTTTTATGCCTTGCAGATTGTTTTCTATAGGTTCTTTGCTCATTATTGTTTTTCTTTTTTATTTTTTTAAAGATTTTATTTATTTATTTGACAGAGAGAGACAGTGAGAGAGGAAATACAAGCAGGGGGAGTGGGAGAGGGAGAAGCAGGCTTCCCGCAGAGCAGGGAGTCCGATGCGGGGCTTGATCCCAGGACCCTAGGATCATGACCTGACCCAAAGGTGGACACTTAACCGACTGAAGCACCCAGGCGCCCCTCATTATTGTTTTTCCTGCCATTTAAAACATTACAGTAATTTTTATCTCTCAAATTTCTTTCCTTAGCTCTATTAATACTTTTATACTCCAGGTTCTTATTTGTACACATTTATTCTCTTACCATTCTAGAGGGCACAAGTCCAAAATTAGTTTCACTGGGCCAAAGTCAAGGTATTGGCAGGAATGTGTTCACTCTGGAGGCTTTAGGAAGAATGAAGAATGCAGCATTCCTTGGATTGTAGCCATATATCACTGTAATCTTCAAGGGCTAGCATCTTCAAATCTCTATCTTCACTTCTCTGTGACAATTCTTCCTCTGCCTCTCTTTCAGGGACACTTGTGATTACATTTAGGGGCCCCAGTATAATCCAAAATAATCCCCCCATTGCAAATTTCTTAACTAATCACGCCTGCAAAGACTGTTTCCAAATAAGGTAACATTTATAGGATTTGGAGCTGGTACCTGTTATTCAGCCATTTACAGGTATCATTTGTTTTGCTACTTTGAGATGAGGTGGCCACTTCATGAAAAATAAGATTAGAGTAAATCCTCATGGATTGTATGCTGTTATCATCACAGGTATTGTCCTCTTTATCAAATGATGCAAACTCAGATGCCATGTGGTCCATAAGGAGTAGTAGGAGCACTGGAGAATGCAAGTTGTTCAGGGACAGGGGCTAACAATATATGTGAAGATGAACTTCAGTCTACCAGCTTGTAGTCCTAGTTGGTAGCTGTTTTTTTCCTTTTTTCATTCTCTACAAGTTGACTTTTCTGTTGTAAAATAATTTTATCTCATAATCTTTATCTTGGTATTGAGAATTTTATTGGCATGATTTTAGACTGAAATATTATTTACTAATGCCGTTTACCTTGGTATTCCTAGAATTTTAGGCTTCTTCTACATTTCTCAGAACAAGGTAATTATTCTGAAAATGGTTAATCAAGGTTGTTTATTTATCAATGAAGAGAGTTAGAAATTAAGCTAAAGGATTTGTCCAAAGTCACATACTGGATACATCTATAACTTTTAAGTTTAATCTTATGAAAGGTATTTCCATTTATAGACATAAGGGGTTTCTCCTTAGTATTAAATTGGACAAGTTGGCAATTTCCCAACTTCTTTTTACTTTATATATGGAATTTTGTTTTTTAGATTATTTTTAAGAAGCAGGTTATTTAAGAGTTAAACTAATGACAAGTCATAGAGATGAACTTAGTTTTAAAACACAGTGAGTAGATGTTTGCTTGGCTGGATTTCTCATTAAAAAAGTATGAGTGTATACTTTGAGTCCTTTTGTATCTTAAAAAAGCATCTGGTTCCCTTTCCCCCATACACATGAATAATAGTTGGAAGCCAGCATAAAGTGAGAAAAGGGCTTGGGTCTAAGCCTTGAATGTCAGTATTTAATGGCTTGGAAGATGAAGATGGATCTGCAAAGGGAACAAGGACAGAAAAGCCTGGGGCAGGAGGAAAGCTGAGAGTGTGTAGCATCTTGAAAAGCCAGTGGGAAGTTGGAAGAGGGAGTGTCAAATGCTGTTGTAAACAGTCAGTGAAATGAGGACTAAAAATGTCCACTGGATTAAGCAACTTGGAGGAGCTTATTTTGGTGGGATGGCCAGGCAAGAGTGTGGAGCATCAACACGTGTTTTTAAGAAGTTGAACTGCAAAGAGAAGGGAAAGGCAGTAATGGTCGACATCTGAGTGTCTTTAGAAGTTGTACTCCAATTGAAAAGGAGAGGTTGAATATAAAGAAGAAGAGGATAATACTGTAAGGTTCCGGAGAAGACACGTAAGTAGTATAAGATTCCTTTGAAGCATGGGCTTCAAAGCTCTAGTAGAGGGATTTAAGTTAAGTGAGAGCACAGAGAGTCCTCTTTTATAACAGAAAGGTATGAGAATAGGATGGGTACAGATGTGGGTGGGTTTGTATGTTTGGAATTAAGATGAAGAAAGACCTGAGTTCTAAAAGAATTTCTTGAGGTGATCTCATTTATTGGTTTGGTTTTTTTCTGTGGTATCTAATTGGCTATTCGTTGTTTCTATTGAAATTTTTAGTTCAATATTTGTTTTTCATTTCCATGTACCTACTTTCAGAGTGCCCCCCCCCTTTTTTTTAATTGACAGCCTGTAGTTCCAACTCATAATCTCATATCTCCTATCTTGATGGGTCATTTCTAGTTGGGAGATAATGAATATTGAGCCTTGTGCTCCCCTCCCCCTCTCCCTCCCCCATCCCCCCATAACTTCTGAACCTTTAAAAATATATCCTCTTATTTTTCTTTGCTCATTATTACATTTTATTTAGCCTGAGTATTTAAGATTAGCTTTGCCAAAAATTGTTCACTCTGGTTTTCTCTCAGTCCCAGACAAAAAACCAAAGTTAGATTTCTTGCTTTTTTTCCTTTTCTCTTTACCTTTCCTTCTTTTTTGTCCTTTATCTTGGCAGTATAGAAGTTTAGAAAAGAAGTTAGAGTAGGCAGAGGAAGAAATGGCACTTAAGGAATTTTCAGCTTTGTTCTGTGACAGTCTTCCCTACTTATCTGCCTTGTGTGTTGTCTTTAAAAAGCCTGTTTTTAGACTTCCATTAACTTCATTTGCAAGTACACAGGACAGGATGTGTAGAATTGCAGTAAAATTCCAGAAACGTACTACCTATTCTCAGCTTTTACTGTTGGAACTAGCTTTGTGACCTTCAGCAAATCATTCTATTTCTTGTGCCTTCTCGTTTGTAAAATAGATTTAGACAGATCATTTCTACATTTTGGCTCTGATGAGTTACACAAGTTAATCAAAATCAAATTTGTAAATATAAATATGTGTAATCCTTTTTTTTAAGAGAGAGAGGAGGGCAGGGGGAGAGGGAGAGAGAGCATCTTAAGCAGGCTCCATGCCCAGCATGGAGCACAAAGCAGGGCTTGATATCACGACCCTGAGGTCATGACCTGAGCTGAAATCAAGAGTCGGATGCTTAACTAGCTGCGCCCCCCTGGCACCCCTGTGTAATCATTTTTTAAAGTAAGGGTCGATGAGAAATTTCAGACTCCAATGAGAGAAAAATTTAGCCTTTTTCTTTTCTCAAATTGGTATAAAGTTTTGTTCATGCATTTATTTGTCATTACCATAGATAACTTTGATGTGGCTGCCTTGGATTATAAAATACAATTTATGAATTACCATGTCTCATAGCTTGGGAAGTTAAAAGTAGATTGTGTACCCTAAATTATCCTTTGCAGAGATACAGCCACAAGGAGTCTGTGTTTTTTCACTGAACCCCCACTCTGCAATATATTGCTTAAATCCTATCATTCAATAAATGTGCATTTCAGGGGTCAGCTGAGCATTTGTCTTCGTGTTTGACAAAGTCTATTCACGTATAAGCATTAGTGGGCAATGTAGAATATGCTAAACATTTGGTAGCAGTAAAGAGTTTACATCCCACATCCCACTGCAAATGACTTGAATTTTGCCATGTTGTTTACACTGCTTCCTATGCTGCTAGTTAGTGTTCCATTTTTTCCCTCTTCCCCAAGGAGCTCCTAGCACTCTTGTATATAGTTTTTTCCCCCTCTGGATTCCCCCCAATCTTTAAAATATATTTTCTCACGGTTTTTGTTTTTTTTTTAAAGATTTTATTTATTTATTTGACAGAGATAGCGAGAGAAGGAACACAAGCAGGGGGCGTGGGAGAGGGAGAAGCAGTCCTCTCGCGGAGCAGGGAGCCCGATGCGGGGCTTGATCCCAGGACCCTGGGATCATGACCTGAGCCGAAGGCAGACGCTTAACAATTGAGCCACCAAGGCGCCCCTCTCCATATTGTTTACACGTCTATTTTGTCCTCTGTTTATGGAGCCTGGAGGGGTTCTGTATTAGCCTGTGTCCCCATAGGTAAACAGAAAAAAAGACCTTATATCGTTTTACTCCTCAATTTTTTGACTAACTCTTGTTTCTGGGCTAATATGTTGCTTAAGGATCTTACCAGTTGAATATATAGAGCTTTTATTGGGGGGGGGGTGATTTATAAGCAGATTAAACCAAATAACAAGGTTTAAGACTTTTCTGCTATGACTATGAGATCAGTTTTGCTTAATAAAAGCCAATGGCTGAACTTTAATGAATGACTTCCTGGCTCAGCCTTAGAATTTTTCAATTTAGGAGTTAGTTTGGTTTTCAAAGACAAAAAGTGTTCATCAAAATTTCTGATTATATCAAAGATGAGTTCAGTCTTGTGATTGTCATAGTACTTTGTTTTGAAAAGTTCAGATCAACCGATAAGCTAGTGTTGTGGTGAGATCCATCCAGCATGTGCTCAGAGTAGATCTAAGACAAGGCGAGAACTAGAATTTCTTTCAGAAACTAGCTTAAGCTTTCAAGGGCAAATTGAACCCCTTGGGATTTACTATTTATAGATAGATGCCAATTTAATAATTTGACTACATAATTAGTAGTCCACTTCTGGAAGATGACTATGTAAACATAGTATTTATAAGTAAGTAATTTCTGGTAAGTATTATATTTACATAACCATCTGCTGTATTTATGTAGCTATTGTTGGCTGCTTCACTAGGATTCTACAAATTACTCAGAATCCCAGGAGGTAAGATTTCTGAATTGTCTATTTTCACTAGGTGAAAGTCCAATCACAAAATTACTAATTTGTCTTTGATGTATATTTTTCTATTTGCTATGGGCTGGACCTAAATTTTTATCAGATGGTTGACTTGGTTTGTTACATTTTTACATTTCTAATATATATTTTTCAAAAGTTTGGGTTTTGTTTTTAGAAATTTTATCCTGTTTGTCTTCAAAGAATTATTTATTTGGTAGTTTTATATGTATATCTGGAAAATAGCTACTGGACTTTTCTGCAAAAGAAAGTTCCCTGTTAAGTACTATCTGAATCTAGTGTGACTGTATATGTAGGAATGTAGTAATAATTAAATAGTTTACTGAGTGCCTTATTTTTGCCTACCTCATTTAAACCTTGAAGCAACATTCAGAGGTAAGTATAAATATGTTCATTGTACAGACGAGGAATGCTAGATTATCAAGCATCTTAACTATATCTCTCTCCTCCCGTTTAGTCTAGCTAAAGGAATTGAGGTACAGAGATGAGGCAAATTGCTGTTGACCTTCAGCAGATGACTTAACTTCACGATGGGTCAGTCATCATCTAGCCATCTAGATGTACCTATCTAGGCAGCTCATCTAATCTTTTTACAGATACACAAATGTCTAGGTTCCAACCCTACCCTGGAAATTCTGATTTGTTAATTGTAATTTTTCAAAAAGTCCACAAATAATTCTTTTGTATATCCATGATCAAGACCATTGCCACAGTAGTAAATGGTGTTTTAGATTCAGACAGGCTTGAATTAGAGTCCTGATTCTTCTAAACTTATCAGTTGAGTAACCTTGGCCAAGTTCTTTAGTCTCACTGAGATTCATCTATAAATTGAAGATATTATTACTGACTTTAGAAGGTTATTGAGAACGAATGATTTAGAATTATTCTTAAACATGGTCTGCTATTAAGGTATCATCATTATGTTACTCCTTTGTCTAATCAAAACACTCTTGTCATAATAATGTATATCAACTTGGTATCTGGTAATCTGATGAATACTACCATAAGGAATAATGATGGCTAGTTTTCATTATTTACCTTCGTTAGTGGAATTGTCATAAGGGACAGAGGAGTAAGCAAGAGATTGTTTTATCACACCAATCAGCCAGACTTCTCTCTTGTGTATTAGTTTGGTCCTGGTAGGAAAAGAAGGGGGAAAAGGTTACTGGGACACTGGGACCTTCCTAAGGAGTTTTTCTTAAACCTTTCTCTCCCAACTTCTCAAAGCTTAGCATCACTAGCATCATCAATTCCTTAGTCTCATAACTGCATCCTGATTTACCTAGGTACTTTTACCTACTCCCTATTTTGCTTCCCCATTTTACCTCCATTAAATTTAATTCTAGCCTTCTTTTGGATTGGTTTGAGTTCAGTTGTGACTTAATTTGATGACTTGGACCCTACTTCTCTACATTCCTAGGCTATTACTCAAGTAAAGGTCAACCTAAATTCTAACCGACTTTGCCCCTTGTGGGCCCATTTCAGACTAGAGTTTTTAGCTTTTGATTATTGGGAAAGGATTAGATTAGCTAATCCTTGTCCACATGCCTTGTCCACATGGCTTTTCCTAGACCCTCCAATCTCCTTTACTGTTTATATCTAATGGTCATAAAGTATAATACTAATGATACATGTTATTACTGCTAAATTAATAGAACATCAGTAGATCACAATAGGTTGATTTTGTTATATATAACAAGCTTTGTTGTATGTATGTATAATTGCTTTGCAACTTGACCGTTGAGGTTGTACTCCTTATGATAATTTAATAACTTAATAGCTTTGTCAGAGACTGAAAAAGCTATGGAAAAAGTAGAATTTGAACTAGACTTTAAAAGATGGATATACATTTTTCTATAAGTAGGGAGGAGGGGCAAGGGATTCCAGTTAAGGAGACTGACATGAGCAAAGGCTTAAAGGAATGAGTATACAAATTCGGATCTTTGTGAGTAGATAATTTTTTTACCTTTTCAGAGTGTTCATGTAGTAGGAATAAAACTATAGGTAGTTCAGAATAAAAATGGAAAATCCTAAAAGTTCAACCAAGATGTTTGAATTAGTAGGCTTTTGGTATGTTGTGAATTCATTTGGCTTTTTCTTGATTAACATACACATACAATTTAGGTCTGAGATTCCCTAAGAGATTCACATATTCATTGCATCCTTAAACACTTGGCCTGGTTCATGTAAGCTGATGACCACTGCCAGTCTCCTTTCTACCTCAAGTGGTTGTGCCTGGCGGGCAGTGTCAGGTCAGCTACTTTTATCCTGATGCTTTAGTTCTCTCTGCCTGTTGTACCCAATTCTTTCTTGTTAATCTCTAGGTTCCTGGTCCGCAACACAATGAGTGTCTGCTTATAAAGTTGTGATTTCTTATTTAAAGCTTTCTTTATATTTTTTTCACTCTTAAAAAGGTTGTTGGATATGTATTTTGTATATGAGATAGTTATTAACTTTCCTGTTTCTCTTCCTTTGCAGACCTAGAATATCAAGACATAATGGGAGCATTTTTAGACAAGCCAAAGATGGAAAAACATAATGCCCAGGGGCAGGGTAATGGGTTGCGATATGGGCTAAGCAGCATGCAAGGTTGGCGAGTTGAAATGGAGGATGCACATACGGCTGTGATCGGTTTGCCAAGTGGACTTGAAACATGGTCATTCTTTGCTGTGTATGACGGGCATGCTGGTTCTCAGGTTGCCAAATACTGCTGTGAGCATTTGTTAGATCACATCACCAATAACCAGGATTTTAAAGGGTCTGCAGGAGCACCTTCTGTGGAAAATGTAAAGAATGGAATCAGAACAGGTTTTCTGGAGATTGATGAACACATGAGAGTTATGTCAGAGAAGAAACATGGTGCAGATAGAAGTGGGTCAACAGCTGTGGGTGTCTTAATTTCTCCTCAACATACTTATTTCATTAACTGTGGAGACTCGAGAGGTTTACTTTGTAGAAACAGGAAAGTTCACTTCTTCACACAAGATCACAAACCAAGTAATCCGCTGGAAAAAGAACGAATTCAGAATGCAGGTGGTTCTGTAATGATTCAGCGTGTGAATGGCTCTCTGGCTGTATCGAGGGCCCTTGGGGACTTTGATTACAAATGTGTCCATGGAAAAGGTCCTACAGAGCAGCTTGTCTCACCAGAGCCTGAAGTCCATGATATTGAAAGATCTGAAGAAGATGATCAGTTCATTATCCTTGCATGTGATGGTATTTGGGATGTTATGGGAAATGAAGAGCTCTGTGATTTTGTAAGATCCAGACTTGAAGTCACTGATGACCTTGAGAAAGTTTGCAATGAAGTAGTCGACACCTGTTTGTATAAGGTAGTTAGACTTTCTTTTAAAAGATAAAAATGGTTGTATGTCATCTTAACTATTACTCTAGTATTTAATCATTTTAGAAACTAGTTCTCAGGAATAAGTTCTTGGCACAAAACTGCAGGATACTCTTTACCAATTAGGAAAATTTAGGAACATTTTTTAGAAATAAATTACCCAATTACCAAATATGCAAGAATTATAATCTAAATGGTCTTTTAGTAACCATGACTACCTCAGCTTTTTAATATTGTGGAAGATTATCAAAGGCAAAAAGAGTGCATGTCTTAAAAGGAAAGGCATGGGGGAGGGTTAGGCCTTTGTGTCTAATAAATGAAAAGCATTTTAGAATTTTAATATTTTATTTTTATCATGTGATATCTCCATACAATCATGGAAGTACTGTGAGACTATAGTCTAATGAATATGTAGCACCAACAAAGAGAATTTAGTGATCACTTGGTATGATGTAATAAAAATAGCCTTGAACATGGAGTCAGAAGAATGTGGTATGAGACTGAGTATGACTTCAGGTAAGCTATTTAAGCTGTCTGGAAAATCAGTTTCTTTAACTGTGAAAAAGGTAAGAGATATTATCACCCTATCTCATGGGGTTGTTGGGATGATCAAAGGTGTTCATATATGTAGATGAGCCAGCTCAGCCCCTTTATTTTACAGATGAGGAAGCTGAAGCAAGAGTAAGCCGACTGAAGAGGCAGGCCTTGAGTCAGGCTTACCTGGGTTACTTTTACAGTCTCGGACAAATTGTTTGACCTCTCTCAGCTATTGAGTGGAGATAGTAGCTAACTCATAGGACTGATGAGGAATTAAATTTTTTGTCTGTAATGTTCATTATTCTTTGGGTTTTTTTCTTCTTCTCTAACAAATGTTGATTTTATAAAACTCTTCTGAGACTACATATTTGATTTTCTTTTAACGTGCAGAAATAGAAAGTCATCTTAATGTTCTTTGTAGTTTTATAAGCATACTGCCAGTTCTACTTAAAATCTTAATTAAAATCTGATCATACTTAGAAATCACGTTTATGTAACATCCAACACAAATCAAGTTTATGTAACATCCAGCACATAGGTTTTAAAAAAAAACAATAGAGCAATAACTTAATAGTTCACACTATTGATTTCTGAATTTGAGTAGAGCTGAACAGTGACGCATGTGCTCTTTGTCCCTTTTAGTATGCATAAAAGTAGTATCTATTTGTTGGTCTTATTCTGTAGCTCTTGAGAATTAAATAGTTGTTGGCTAGATTAAAAGCTGTTTTCTTGGAGAGAATTGTCACATTCAGACACTAGTAAATTATGACTCAGCTAATACTTTATCTTGTCTGCATTCTCCATTTAAAAAATTATTCAGTACCCTGTCGTTTGCCACATTTTATACTGTTTTTCTCCAAGATTCTTTTTAATATTAAACTTTGTATGGTTTGCTTAAACTAATGGTATAAGGTCAGTTTTCCCATATCGAGGAATCAAATATTTAAAATGTAAAAGTTAACTCCAGTTCCTAATAGGGAGGGGAATATGAGGAGGCTAACATTGATTCAAGTATTTTAATTATAGCATTTTGAATACCTAGGTGTCTTTTTAAAAATGAATGTACTTCCTAAAAGTTAAGCCATTTTTTTAAATTATGAAAGTTAAAAAACTGGTTTATAAATTATATATATTTAGTGTTTTACTACTAATTCCATGTTTCTGTTTATTATGAAGCAAAGTAGTTAGCCCCCAAATTTATTATAATTTATTTTAAATATAAATTTGTCGAGTATACATGTAACTATAGGTCAAATCCCCTAGAATTTTCTGTTTTGTTGATTATGTGTGTGTGTGTGTGCATGCATGTATGTATGTATATTTGTGTTTGGTATCTTCAAATTAAGTAGGCTGCCAGTAAATGTTCAGAAATATTTTTGTTTTATAGCATTTTAAAAAAATGATCGTTGCAGTGGAGGTTAGCCTGTAGTGCTTCTCCCGTCTTTTGGAGTGTTGGTTATACTGTATGCCATATACACTGTATGTGCATGGGGAGGGGGGTGCCTCTCCACATAGGCATATTTTTTCTCCTTTAAAACAATTTATATATTTTTTACTGGAACAAGTATATTTAAGATTGTCATGGCTGTAAAAGTTTTCAAGGCTTTAAAGAGCAAGAAGAAAGCATAATATTTCTCAAACTTTTTTCTTCCCAGGGAAGTCGAGACAACATGAGTGTGATATTGATCTGTTTTCCAAATGCACCCAAAGTATCACCAGAAGCAGTGAAGAAGGAGGCAGAATTGGACAAGTACCTGGAAAGCAGAGTAGAAGGTGGATCATTTAACAAAAAATAAGTAGCTTTATTAAAGAAAAACCTCAACACAATCAAAATATTTTAGCTTTTAGATCTTTACATGCCTTTGACATCTAGTGTTTAGTGTACAAAAGTGGGAAAGGGCATTTCTGTAGTAACTGTTCAGATGTTTTTGATTGTCTATTACGGTTATATTAGAAATAACTAGTGTGACCCTGTACATTCTGTTCAGGATACTTTGTTTAAAAAGGCTAAAAAGTGTTTGTATGCTTTAAAATTCTTGATGAATTCACTGGCATGAGTAGTTTTATGCCAGGAAAGTCTGATTTGTGGTTTATTTAATTATAAACAGATTATTTATGATGGTGATAATTTGAATACCATCTTTCTGTGTAAAGCTATGTATATGAATTTAAGGTCTTTAGGATTTTTTTTTTAATAACTTGAAGATCACAGCCTGGTTATTAGCAACTTTCATGTGCCACAGCTTTTTAAAAAATTTATTTTAAACTGTTTCAAGGCTTCTTGCCTAAGCCATAAACTTCCTCACTGAGACAACATAGACCTGAATAGAAGATATACCAAGTTTCTACTTGGTAGAAATATAAATGCTGAATAAAAGGAAGAAATGAGTTGGGAATTTCAGGAATATATTTGTCATAATTCTGCAAATTACTTGGAGACAATTAGAAAGATGTTTGTAACTCTCAAGTGTAATGCCTTTAAATATCTGGAAAAATACAAGCGACCTTTTATGAAGCTGCTGCTTTAAATGCTAAGTCTCCCCAGAGAATTCCATTTGGTTGCATATGTGCAATAAGCATGTAGATTATGCAGTTTCTTTTAAGCAGAAAAACTTGACATGCCTATGATAGCGTTAAAATGCATTTTGGGCTCCTAATGTCATGAATTTGCACATTAAAGATCTAATAGTGTGTAAGCATTGACCTACACACTATTATATCCTGCTATGCCCTGCATTATTAAAATTAATATGCACTTTAATTTTGTTTTCTCCGTTTTTACTGTTTGATATCAATTATGATCAGTCTGCTATTAGAATCATGATTGGTTTTGATTTTCAGTACTATCTAGAGCTGCTATTTTGTTTTTATTGCTCTCCCCCACTTGATAGTGCTATATCTAGTATGTGTATGTACTATTTAGTATTTCATTCATTGGACATACTATTCACTGAGTTTGTTTTCTTACTATTACCCAAGGCTCTTGGAATTTTTATATCTTAAATGAATCATTTTGATATGTTATTTATATATAATACAGTAAAATAAAATATTTAGAATGCTACCAAGTCATACCACATTGGTTCAAACTGCTGGCTAGTGGAAAAATGAAACAGTAAGAATATGTATTGGGATAAATTGGTATGTGATTTATTGGCACTTTAAAGTAATTTGGGTGTACATGTTTTCTTACTGATTTAAAGAATAAGTACTTTAGTTTTATTTACTGTGAAACAGGATCATATTTTAGAAATGAATTACAACTTTGTCTTTAGTGTACACTCTTTAAGTTTTTGGTGCAATTCTAAATAATTGCTTTAGATACATAATTTTATGTTACAATATTAAGTTTTATATTGCTTTTTATCAAGGAAGAATTGCTACCTGAACAGAGTTTACATCAATACTCAATATTTTTGATATGTTGAAATATACTTGTATCATTCAATTTGAGATTATTATGTCACAAATCAAATTTCAAATTCTTTACTGAGGTAGGTTTGATAAGACTGCAACTAGAAAATAAATAATTACATTAATTAAAATTGCTACTATATTTTAAAACATAGAATGTAACTATTTACATTGCAAAAGTTGTTCTAAGTAAAAAATACTGCATTCAGCTTCCAAAACAGGCACCGAATATTTTTTTCTTTCTTTTCTTTCTTTCTTTGTTTAAATGCATGTCTTCAAAATTGCTGTGATCTACTAAACCTCATTTTATTTGCTTTGAATACTTTTGGCTTCTCTGTCCACACCATACAAAAGAGGAAAGGCTTTTCAGCTCTCCCATTACCTGTGCCCTTCTAAATACTTGACTGTCTAGGGTTGTGATAAAAAGACTCAGCTCATAATTTAAAACTACATCACTTAAGGTTGTGGTCCTTCTAAGCCAATTTAAGATTGTACTTGTACATATATACTTTTTAAATCTTTTCTGTTGACTGCCCAAGCTTTAAAGTTGCTAATTTGGAGATAACTGATAGGATGCCTCAGACTTGGTGTGGAGGGGAGTAGGGAAGAGCAGAATGTGTTTATATGTGAGTATGGGAAACAGATCTTCTATACATATATTCTTTAGTAAAAGCATTCAGCCTTTTTACAATTCTAATTAATGTATAGTTCAAGAGCAATTAAAGGAATATTTCATAAAATTCATCTTGTTTTCCTTTTTAAAAGCAGAAGAAGCAATGCTAGTGTAGTATTAATGGTAAGACAGTTTAAATGTGTTGTCCCGTGTGGAATAAGAGATATTAACTGTTTTTAAAGCCTTACATTAATTTTTTAAAAGAATTTGTCTTCCTGTAATTTTCTTCACAATTAAAATACCCTAATATATATTTTAATAAAGGAGATGTAAGATACATCAAATATAGATGAATCAAGATAATGTTTTTTAGACCTGAAACTATCATTGATTGAATTTATCATCAGTGTTCATTTCTATTGTATTTAGTCATCTATCCAATAATTGTATTGGCTTAGCAGAGACTGTATGTTAAGTGTTTTACAGCTTTAGATTGTGAAATTGTGCAGCTTAGGTAAACATCAAAACCCTTTATTTTTGTACAGCAGATTTCCAGCATTAGAACCATGTAGAATACTAGATGTTAAAGATTATACAATAAAGGAACTTGGCAAACCAAATCTGAGATCCTTGCTTTTTGTTCAGATTTAAGACTGGTTAAAAAAAAAAAAAGCAAAAAAAGAATACATGGTAAAATTTGGCCTTAATTCCAAAAGGACAATTTAAGCCATTTAAAGAAATATGGGTAGCAATGTCTGTCTTTTAATATATGGCTTTAATGAGGAATTGATATTTTGAGACTTGATCAAAGGATGGAAGATCTTTATATGCATTGTGATTTTCAAAGGTATTTATAAATTGAGAACTAGAATGACAGTTTTCTTGCCCTAATGATGACAAAGAGAATTTCTTACATTTAAAAACATTTAAAAACAGAAAATTGAGCAAAACTTGAACTTTTAAATTACAAATACCTTTGGTATGATCTTGCATTTAGAATAAATATGCTAAAACTCCAAGTGAAGACTTCTTGTACTTGATAGTTTGAGAATTCTTTAAGTTGGTTGTATATAATTGTTGCTATTCTGTGGTATGAATAACAGTATGCGTCTACATGGCAACACTGCAGCTCATATCACTATACCCATTTAGTAACTGGATGTTTTGAAATTAACAATTTTAAGTGCAGTTGTATGGTTTATCAAATTTTTTCTTTGTAAAAATTTATCATGAAATTTAGATTTTTTTTCCACTCCATATGCCCTGTGCAAATGACCAACTGAGGAAATGGTATTATATATCTATTTACTGCTTAAAGATACTTCAGACAAAAATTAAGCTGTGAGTGGTAATCTGCACATGCTACTTAATCTCACTTTGCAAGTATAAACATATGTAAAAATGATTTGGGTTCATATATAATCAAAAAATTCCCTTATGTTTAAAGAGTTTTTTTCCTTTCAAATTTTGAGATTGGTTATTTTTTAAAAAAAAAACCTGTGCAAAATTCAGGAAACATGTTTCTAGTCTAAAGAGAGGAGTTGACCTCCTCAGAAGTAACTAGTTGGCATCTTAAGAATATTCTCATTTGTATACCCATATCCTTGATCATATAGTACATTGATTTTAACATGAAATTTTTTTCACATTTTTGTCTTGTTTATTTTCATTCTTCGAAGTTAATCTGGAAAGTATCTCATTTTTGTGTGTCATTTTGTGCATCCCTTTGTCATAAATTTTTAAAAGTCAACTTGATTTTTTTTCTAATACCAGCTTAGAAAATCTCAGATGTGGTAAATGCCATCTTTAAAAACCTAAGTTATCTTTGTTTCAGTTTTTTTTTTTAATTAAATTTGGACAACACTTACAAAAAAAGTACTTCTGATTCCCAGAAATCATAAAGAAGCAGGGGGAAGGCGTCCCTGACTTAGTCCATGTGATGCGCACATTAGCAAGTGAGAACATCCCCAGCCTCCCACCAGGGGGTGAATTGGCAAGCAAGTAAGTTACATTCTGCATACTCTTAAAATTTATCTCCGCACATAAAAATGTTAGGTGTTCATTGATCAGATGTGTATTTACCTAATTTCTAAAGTGATGCAGTTATCTGTATGTTCAAAATGTTTAGCCTGTGATTCAGTATTTTTCATTATTAATGATACATGATGCATGTTTTAGAATAGGTGTCAGAATGTCATTATGTGTAACTAATTATACTGAAGGCTGTCTTTAGTGAAGCCTTGGGTTATAGGATAAGTATATAGTGAAATTTTTTTGTGAAATAATTTTTTAAGCTAAATTATGTAGCACTACAAAATTCTAATTGTCATTTTTATTGCTACTATTTTAATTTGATTTTGTCAATCCCTGGATAATTTAGCACCCAGGGATGAGCATCTTTCCCTTCCTCCATCTAGGCCATTTTTTTCTATCTCTTGATTTTCCCAGTGTCTTTGATTGTTGATACCTGGTTGGTTGGATTTTATAACGAGGGAATATAGGAGGATGCATTTCTTGCCTTTTTCTGTGTGCATTTCAGTTCATAGAACTGGACTAATTTGTGTCAGATATTAAGCTTACATCTTTATAAACTAAAGTGGAGACTTTAAGAAATTTTATAATTCAAACATTTTTACCTCCGATATCCGTATAATGGACCTACAAAGATATATTGATAATTTCCTTGATTCACTACTGTGTTGTGTAAATGTAACCATGTTCTTTATAATCATTTCTCTAAATAGTAATTGTTAAAATTCCTATTTGAAGCTTGGAAACCTTTTCTTCCAATATGACTTTCTGTGAAATGACTGTCTGAAATTGCTTCAAATCAATTTTGGAAGTAGGGAAGGCTATAACTTATAAATACCACTACAGATTGTTTAACAAAATGTTATTCAGAAAGTCCTAGACTTGGCAGGGAAATGTCATATTTGACATTTTAGCTTTAATAGAGTTTTTTAAAGGGGCATTACAAAAAGCAGAAATTTAAATGTAAAATTTATCTAAATTATTTTACCGCAACAGATGCTGAAGTTACTTCTACTTCAAAACTAACATTCAACTCTTAAGCAGGATATATATTAGTATTTTTATCTTAAAACTGCATTGTCATTGCTGACTCATAACCACATAAGCCAGTTCAAATGAAGTAGACCATATATAGACTGATTTTTTTTTTTTTTTTGGTACCACGACTTTTAGTCTTCTATTAATTGGGTTGGTGGAATGTTAACATTTTAGAGTAAATTCCCCTCTAGTTTAACAAAGGGGCTCAAATACCTTAAAGTGAGGATCACTTACTGACAGTAAGAAATAGAATTAAAATAATTTCTAAGTATAAGGTTATCTTTGACATTTTAATGAGCACCTAACTATGAATTGTTAAAGTTTTGTGCTCTAAAGAATTAACTTTCTGCATTTTTTTAAATTTAGGCGGAATGTAATTGAAGCCGTTTACAACAGGCTGAATCCTTACAAAAATGATGACACTGTAAGTAACATTTTGGCTCCATCTGCTTTCCCTTCCACTTCACTCTAAATGCATATCCTTCCTACCTGTTTTTGCAGAGCTGTTCACTGCACGCATTCTCTTACACACACCCCTGATTGATTGCTCTGAACTCTGGCTGCACCACAGTTCTAGTGATTGAGGACATAATCATGGTGAGTGGCCACCTCTTGAAAAAGAAGAAAGTCCCTTTGAATTATTCTTGGTTTTTTAAGTCTCTGCAAGCAATCAGCTTCAGAAGGTTTGCCTCCACTAAATGATTTTTTGAAGTTGGAAATAATACCTCTGCTCAGAATTCTAAATTCTGAGTTTTATAAGCAGCTGCAACAGAACTTCAGAATGCTCAGCTCCACTAAGTAGTTTTTGTTTGGAAATACCTTTGCTGAGAACCCTGAAATATATACTTCATTTAAATACTAAAGTAGAGAATTCTACTTATATAAAAAGACATTAGAATGTCCTATTCTCCACTTAAATTTCCTGTTAGAATTCTGTTGTAGTATGGTGTTTACAGAAAAGTGGTGACTTAAAATCATTTGGGCACAGCTCTGAGATATATATTGCATTATGAAGCCTCCTCAAATCTCATATTACCTGAAGCCTTAATATCTTCTTATGTAATAAAAGTAGTGTTCTGAAGATAAATTGGGTTTTAATTGAAGAAAATAAAAATTTTTTAGTAATTATACTGATTTAGAAATACATTTGGTCAACCTCATGGTAAAATTGTATTTCAAATATTTTATTCCAAAACAAAACAAAGGGTTAACAATTTTTTGAGCAGGTAGAATACTGATATTACATATACACACAAACACATACACTTTAAAAAGCACTTGTAGTCCAAATGTCAACTTTATAAAACCTTACCTTTCCGCATTATCCAGAAAGTAATGTTTTTTGGCACCTCAGCTTTAATGTAGTTCCTTGTTCTGTTCTGTTTCCTTTTATAAAGGACTCTACATCAACTGATGACATGTGGTAAAACTGCTCATCTAGCCATGGAGTTTACCTTCACCTCCAAAGGAGAGTACAGCTCAACTTCCTTGAACCTTTTAAACATCCATCCTCAACTTTAAAGAAGGCCATCTGACGTGGGTGAGAGTGGGCCACACCGGAGAACTCAGCAGTACAACAGCTAGCCCAGGACTGAATTTTTTTTTTTTTTTTTTTTTGTAAATTTGAGACTTAATGTAAACATGATTTCAAACCATAATTCATGTTGTAAATCAGACTCCAGCAATTTTTGTTGTATGATTTTGTTTTTTGTAAAGTGTAATTGTCCTTGTACAAAATGCTCATATTTAATTATGAACTGCTTTAAATCACTATCAAAGTTACAAAAAATGTTTGGCTTGTTGTGTGATGCAACAGATATATAGTCCTTTGAAGTCATGTTGTGCTTGGACTTGGGGTCGGGACAGGGAGAGTAGCAGCCATGCCAGCTAGACGCTCAAATGTGCTCACAATTATGGAGAATAATTCCAAAATCTTACAAAGCTGAACATCCAGGGAGTTAACCGAAAACTATCTTGGCAGTGGGGTTGGCACTGTTGATAAAGCTGGTCCCTTCATTTAACTGTCTTTTAGGTTGTTCTCGCCTTGTTGCCAGGAGTATTGCAGGTAATACAGTATATTCATAAGAATATCAATCTTGGGGCTAAAATGCCTTGATTCTTTGCACCTCTTTTACAAGTCCTTACGTTGAATTACTAATTGATAAGCAGCAGCTTCCTGCAGATAGGAGACTGCCACGTTTTTGCTATCATGATTGGCTGGGCCTGCTGCCATTCCTAGTAAGGTATTCTGATTCCATTTTATCAATAAAGCTTGATTTAACAAACAAGAAATTTAATCATGTATGTGTAATTCCTCCTTTACCCCACCCTTATAAAACACCATGCCATTGTAAATGAGAAGTTTCTCATGGGGAAAGATGCTAGTCTCTTTTAATTGGGAAATACTGTTACTCAAGGCACAGATGGAACTGTTTCCCTTCCATTAGAAAGACTACAAGATTTAAGTCTGTGTTGTTTCTTAATGTGTTTTTTAATGGAGTTCTTTCTGGCTGCTTATTTTTCATTAAGATGTGGATCAGCTTGAATTTGCCTACTGTTTAATTAAAATAATTGTCAGAGCTTGACAATCTAACACTCTATAGTAGGGGTGTGTGTGTGCGTGTGTGTGTGTGAGCGTGTGTTTGCCTGTGATTCTTAATTGGCCCATGTCTTTAGAATCCAAGTAGTTCAGATGTATTTGTGATTTGAAATATAGCATGTTGCTAATATTTAGCTGTTGGCCTTTAAAAATAACTTTCAAAGCTTAAAGAATTGTAGATATAAAAATACCTAATTTAATTTAGGCTTAAATTCCTCTGATTAAGCATGTGAAAGTAAGTTTTTAAATCTGTCACGCAGAAAAGACTACTGTTTTGTGCCCTTCTGTATTTTTGTCTGTCTAGGTTGGATATTGTATTTATTGCCGTGTAATTTAATCATTCAGTAGGCAGATTCCCCACTAGAAAACTATGAACGTATAAGATTACAATACAACATTGAATACAAAATCGAAACTCTGTGTATAAAAGGTAGTATAATCAGTTTTGTTATATTTGTTTTTTTTCCCTAACTTGGAAATATACATATTTGTATATATAGCCTTAAAACTAATGTAAAGTTAGGGGAGTAGTGGGCAAAGTAATGTGAAATGTCTCAGATTTAAGTAGTTACATACCAGCAAAACCTTTCCATTATCCCTCTTATTTGTGAGGCGATTCAATGTAATTTAATTGTATTTAATTTATAACTCAATCCAGCATGAATGAAGAAAAACAAGTACTATTTATATTTAGAAATTCGTAACAGTTGGAATTACAGAACCAATTCCAAACTTACAAATAAATGCTCGGTGTCTAAATCTGTGGTAGAGTGCGAAGTATGACGATGTTCTATTCTGGCTTTGCGGGCAGCTCCACGTGCGGTCCGCGGATGGCGGCGCTTCTCGTGTAGAGTGAGTCCTAGACCTACTAGCGCTGAAATCTAAATTCCTAGTGTAAGAAGCCAGCTCCTTAATATTTAAAGTAGACTGAATCTTTTAGTTTTAGAAATTTCAAAACCTTGAATTAGACTTTGAGATGCAAAATTGTAAGTCATGAGTAAAAATATGTGATGGAACGCTATATTTCAAACCATAACAGCATATTTAGAGTTGTTTTTTATTTGAGACTTTTTAAATAGAAAAGAAGAGGTTAAGATATTCCTTGTTAAAATTAGTACTGAAATGAAGCTTGGAAGTGAGAGAAAACTACTAAGTATTCTCTGAGAAGACTAAATCTTTTCCGCATGAGTCAGCATTGCCATACTATATATAATTTTTCATTGTAAAAAAAGGAAGTATACATTATAATAGCAGACTGTGTGTGTTCTTGATTCCTGGGGGTAAGGGTGGGGGTGGGAACCAACCACACTTTTAAAAGGCACTTTTGCACCTCTGTTGTGCACATCATTTTTGTACCACTTAAGTTCTTACCCTCCCAACCCCCTTTTGTGTGCTAATTAGCATCTCAGGGCAATGCCTCAAAATTTTTTTGATGTGTTGTATGTTACTTTCTTTGGAGGGTGGAAGTTCTTGTATGATGGTAATATACCATTCAAAATGTACTTTCATTTAAGTGTTTTAATAGGATGAACTCAATTTGCTGCTTTTAATAGGAAATTCATTTTGTGTAGCAGACTCTTGTTACCCTAACATTAAAAAATTTCACCGATCTCTTATTGTTTTAGCAAGGTAAGCTCTCTTAATTTCCACTTTCTTAAGGAATATACTTTTACAGATAACAGAAACAGTGCTCAATATTAGCATTAACTTTGAAAAATCCAAGTGGTATTTTTCTTATTTAGCTTTAGAACGATTTCAAACATTTGTAATTGTAATGCTTGCTCCTAGAGTACTATGCAATTAGCGTGCTGCTCCGACCATGCATTTGTTTACCACGTCGAGAAATTTGGATTAAAGACTAAATCAAGTATGTAATTCAAATAATCTGAATTATACTAACACTTTTAGTGACCATCCATTTGACCACATGTCAATTCTGCTAATAATCCACCTTTTCCATAAAATGTATTGAGTGTTACCTGCAAAACACTGTTCTAGGCCAAGTACCTTGGAACTATAAAGACATGAATAGGTCCTTGCCCTCAAGGAGTTTACATTTGAGTACAATTTATAATCTAATGTATGTTAATATTGTAACTGAATCACTCATCCAGAGAAATAGTTACAGTCCCCCTACTGTCTGCCAGATAATTGTCCTGAACAAGGCAGGTCTCTGCCCTAAAGAGCTCCTTTGTACTACCATTATTCATTTGAAAATGCTCCTGTTTACTTTCTTCTCCCCAAAGTTAAAAATCTCATTCAGAAGAAAATTTTGCTCAGCATAGTAATAAAATTGGACTGAGGAGGCTCAACTCTATTCAGTATACTTGACTACCTTTAACAAATGGCCTTTATTTACTCTTCCTGCCGACAGCAGCCAGTCAGAGAAATAGGTCATGGATTTCTTAGAATTCTCCAACCTTGGAAATACTGGTTGAGTTTGAGCTTAAGGCATTTAAAATTAAAAAAAATATATATATATATATATATATATATAGCGCTAAATTTATCTTATTTAAGAGAAAAATCTGTTTTTTGAAAACACACTGCCGGTGTTAATAATTTTATCCAAATGATTACTATGTGTTTTAATTTTTAAAAATAATTTCACTGCCCATCTTTATTGGACAAATTCATATGGGAATTCAATTTGTGATTTCTGAAAGAACTGACAAAATTGGTTACAGGTTTTCTGTTTTCATTTTGAATTTCATGGTGTATAGTTTTAATTCATAAAGTTTGAATTAGAGGTGTAAGCCTATGTTTTGTTATTTGTACAGTATTATGTTAGGATTTGGTAGTAGAAAATATGTAAATATTTCAGTACATAGATGTTTCTCTTTTGAGGTTTTTCTTTGAAGGAATCTTAAAGAGTTTCATACCTTTGCTTGCAGGTATTGCTAGTGAGATGACCATTTTGTAATTGAGTCTTCTAATTAGTTTTTCTTTTAGTCATGAGGACGACTTCTCTGTAGTTTAAAACTTTAGAAGCCTAATTTCACTTTATTTCCTTCAATAATGTGCCATGAGTTTGGATTGTATTTTTAAATTATACATTACTTTAGAATATGCTTGAAATATTTAAGAATACATTTTCTAAATGTTGGGAGTAAAATACTGTATTGTTTTGTTGGTCAGAATAATAAGTCTCAAGTGTTAGTTATTACTGAAATCAAGATGCCATACAGAATTGATGAGAGGTATTTGGTTCCACTTTGTTGTCAAATGAACATTTCTACTTCTGTTCACCTTCACGCAGATTCTTTCCCTTTTGCCTGCTTTATATATTAACCTAGGGGCCTCTGCTCTCGTGTTTTCCCGATTATATTACCAGCAGGTAGAAGTGCACCAACTAGAAAAACTCAGATATATTTATATTGTAGTTGACAACGTATTAGATGGGGGAAAATGTTGTTTGAATTGATATAACAAAGAAGTGACTTTTTTCCCCCCCCCTTCATGCAGCACGAAATGTTGCTTGATTTCCTCTACTACCCTCTTGGTGATGGTTCTCTCTGTCTCTCTTTCAGCAGGCCAGTTCTGTTTTCTTGGGTGCATTACCTCACCAAGGCCAATTAACACTGTATAAAAGTGGGCCAAAAATAAGAAAACTTGGGAGACGGAAGGGTGGGTAGATGCCAGTGAGGAAGACAGAGAGGATTGCTCTTAATTATTTTAAATGCCATTGGAAGGTCTTCCTTGAGCCTAGCTGTATATTATTAACTGTTGCATCACATAAACCAGCAAGAACCAACCTTTGCTTCTTCAGATCATTTGATTTTTTCCAGCAAGGGAAATAATGGTAAAAATTACTGCTGCTTCAACTTAACTGAGAAAAATAAATGCAATGTTTATTCACCAAAAAACCCAATCCTTCTGTTCTTTTAATTGCTCCAAACCTCAGTTTTCTGTTAGCTTTCTTATTGAATTAAATGTTTAGAAAGATTTAATGTTTTTCCTTTCTTTTCTATAGTCCTCCTGATCCAGTAAAGGACATTTAGTAACATTTGTGTTTGTATGGTACTATCTGAAGATTTGTATAGGAGATTGGGTAGCTGCAGAACAAAATTAGTAAAAATTAGGTACAGTGAGTGGTACAAATTCATTTTAGCAGTGGTTCTTAACTTTTTAGGTTCCCAGGCCCTTTGAAATTGATGAATCCTAGGAACTTCCTTACACAGGAAAATTCATATAATGTACATAACTCCCCAAAGTTTACAATATTGCATTGGTTCGTCAGCCTTTTTCCTGCAAAGCCCATAAAAATTTCAAGGGCATCAAAATAATTTGAGTCTATATTTTAAGGAAGTGTTTCACTTTTTTAAAAGATAAAAGAGGTGGATGGGACCCTAGGCTAGAACCTGATACGAAAATATCCTTTTTAAAGATGGTATTTTGGGGGGAAGCAAGTAATTAAAGGTGAATAGAGTATTTGGACTAGTTTTGGAGGATAACATCACTCTAAGTTTGCCACTTGAAACAACAGAAAAGAGGTAAAAAATGGAAATTGAAAGTTTGAAATGTTTCTGACCTGCATAGTGCAAATACAGTATATTCACAACATGTTTAACTGTCAGATCTCACTCAGGTTTTGAGCTCCCTAGTCTTAGAGTTCATCAAACGTGTAATTCACTTCAGATTCTAAGGAATTGGGTATTTACTTACTGATACAGAATGTTAAAATAGGATGTAACATACAGCCATTAATGTATAGAATTAATGGGATATCTACTAAAATATAACCACCATGAAAAAATTTATTAGCTTGTTGCATTTGTTGCCAAAATAAGTTACAGCTTATTTAATTCCCAGTTGTGGGAATTTTGAAACACAGAAACCATTGTCTTACTTGGTTAGCCATTGATTAAGACAACAGTGTATGTGCAGGAAAATACCTTGTTTGTAGTAATACGCCCAAATAGTAGTTGGTTTCACTCTTGAAATGATTTTTTTTCACTTAATTTGTATAAATGTTATGAGTGGAGAGACCATGTACATGTTAAAGCATGTTGCATTATATAAATACATTCATTTTTTAAATCTATAAATGTAAAACTAATACAACTGCAGAAATATTTTTCCTAAACAGTGTATAACAAAATTCTCCACAGTTAACTCACCCACTGTTTGCCGTTTATGTGATCCAAACTTTAAAGAAATTCCATAAATGTATATTTTGTATTATGTACCGTTTTCCTGGTCCAAAGAAAACATGTGGATTCAGTTCTAACTTTAAGAATGTACTTTTGTTTTTAAGTCTGTTGAAGAAATTGCATTCGGCCTGTGAATGATTGCAGATTGTATGTGAGATGAAAAGTAGAAATAATTTCTAGTTTGCAAAATTGGTGCCACTAAATAAACAGGCAATTGCATAATGTGTGTGTGTGTTTATGATTGTTCGATACTGCAGGCAGCATTTTTGTTCTGCCTAGAAACATGGGAGTTTTGAAGTTAGTTATTAGGATACCTTAAGAGAATTGTTCAACTCAATTTGGTTCATTGGCTAAGGAAGATAGAACTGATAGCCATAATTTGAACTGGACTTGTCCCTTCTTGATTTTAGGAAGATTACTGAAAGCAAGTAAGTTTGAATTGATGGTTATTTTCATAAAAACATTTCAGAAACGAAGAAGCCAGAAGTTGTTCCTCTTTGGCAAGAACATTTCCATTTGTCTTCTTACAATAAAGATTTCTTACTCCCTTGGAGAATTGGGAATTGGGAGTGGTCTGGAACTTACCCATTTAGTGTCCCTGGTGTAGTGCTCACTTCATTGTGCGTGTGTGTGTGTGTATGTTGGTGCTTCTGCTAATTCTGATATTTTGTTGTATTACCTGTGTTCATGTCTGGAAGTGTGACTTAGAGGCTTGCAGAATTGAATTAGAGGGATTTTAACATACATTGAATTGGTGATGTAAGTTAAGTTCTATGAACTGCAAAAGCTAATTGTCATAAAATGTGTAATGAAAACACATTAATTAAAGGTAGCAAGTCTTAGAAATAAGTAAGGTTGAGGCAAATAAGATTTATTTGGCTTACATGTAACTAGTGCCTGTTCACCTGTCAAAGTGTAGTTTTGTATCCTGGAGTTTTGTTTTCTGTAATCATTCTTTTAAACATTGAAGGTAGGTTTTTTTTTTTTTTAAAGTAAAAATTGTTTATTTCAGTTACTTTTTCCCTTTAAGTGATTGCTTAGGAAGAAACTAATATTGGGGTACTCTTTCCTTGTTATCACTTAATTGCTTAGACTGAAATTCCCATCAAATCACAGAAATTTTGATTCTAGTTGAAAAATCTATTCTTAAATGAACTACCCCAGAAAAACTTAATTTGCATGCTGTCCATAGGATTTTGTTTACTTGGCCACAAAACCACCCACTTACCAGAGACAGGGAAAGGATTTGTGCTCTGTTGCTGCCTGTTGTCTAAAAGAGAATTATAGTAATTTCCCTGATACCTCATATAAGGTGATATAGAGTATCTAAAAAGCTTTTTATAAGATTGTGTTTCATGTTAATAGTTGTACCATTACCTAGATAGTAGATTAGCTAAACATACTGCGTAAGTGTCCTCTTCTGTTTATAGTTTAGGTCCGGGCTTGGGTCTCCCAGACCAAAGCACTTTCTCTATGGCTTTCCTGATAGGTACAAAGAGTTTTTCCAGATGTTAATTTGAACCAGTGAAATTTCTAATTGAAATTCCTTTTTTATTTTTTAAAGATTTTATTTTTTAGAGAGTGAGTGAGAGTGAGTGGGGGGCGGGGAGAGCAGAGGGAGAGGGACAAGCAGACTCCATGTTGAGCACGGAGCCCGACACAACATGGGGCTCGATCCCACAACCCTGAGATCATGACCTGAGCCGAAATCAAGAGCCGGACGATTAACCAACTGAGCCACCCATGCACCCCTTTAACTGAAATTTCTAATTTCTAATTTGACCATTTTTAATCTACAAAAATGGCAGTTTTATTTGGTTCAATTTCATAGTTTCTGAAGTTAGTTGTTCTTGAATGATCAGATTGCAAGTCAGTACTTATTTCAATTTAATCGTGTCTCCTTAGAATTGACCCTTAGAACTGGATGACAGGTTTAAAGAAAAAACATACATAAATAAAATTTGCATTTATGAAGTTTGATAAATATAGACAATACCAACTTTATAATTCCTACTTTGAAATTAAATCTAAAGATATGTTTTTATTTTAAATTACTTTGTCATTTCAGCTTTTTCATAAAGCCCCCTCTAGATGCTCTAGTATTAGATCAACTTGCTGCATGGACATTGGTATGGGAAATGTTATTCCAGCAGCTGACCCAGAAAGAAATAATATTGAGCTTAAATGTTAATGCCAGGTTATAATATAGCATAAAGATAAGATGGGAAAGTGATTTTAAGGTTTTCTTTTGAATGACACAAAAGTGAGTTGAGTGGAGAGTTCCTTTCAAACTCTAAGGGTGTTGAGATTTATGGATCCAACTCAGTCTGACTGAGACACACTGAAGTCTCCGAAAATTATTCTTTTAAGTGTAGTCTCTGTTAGAGGTGGATGAGGTCTCTAACTAGGTGACAGTCAAACTCTGACTTGGATTATAGCCATGCTGTGTCCTTAAAGATCCTTTTTGTATTGTATTTTGCTATTTGTGTTTGTTCTGCTATCAACTGACTAAAATTGTTTAGTATTTAAAAATCAAAGGGTTTGCTAGAAGAGTTCGTGACTGTTCTAGTTCAAATGGGTTGTATGTGTACCTCACATTAGGATACTGAAATCATTCTAAGGATTGTCTTAAATTTTTAGTATAACAATCTCCAATGTATATTTGATTCTATTTAATGAAGAAAACAAAGATTCACTATATATCATTATAAGAGCAGAGCTTTTTTCAATTATTTTAGCCATTCCATCTTTTAACTCCTTACTAACAAAACAAAGGTTTTTTTAGCTAAAATTCTCCAGAACATTCCTAACAAAACAACTATAATGTTCTAGTGATTTGATGTAGTAGAAGCACATGGGAAGTGACTTTTTAACCTGGCATTAAGCAAAAGTCTTCATGTAGCTGATGTAAATTCAACTTTTATAACTGTCCCAATGTATTTTGACAGATTTTGCTGCAATGATCCTTAATAAAATAAAAAGACAGAGGTCTTAGCATTTAATAAGGGCAACGAAACGGCTAATGTGCCTAGATCCCAGAAAGGAAGCTTGCTTGGTGTCCTTCTTCCTTAGTATTTACTTTAATGTCTGAAATCAGAATGCTTGCCTTGTTTTTTGTCTTTGGTTTTGTTTTAAATATGTAAGCTGCTAGACTACATTTGCTTTAGGACTTATGTAAATACATTTTTAGAAAAATCTGAGGGTGTTGAATTCTGCCTCTCATATATCCTAAGGGTTTGCATTTTGCTTTGTCCCGATTTCCTCAATATTTCTAGGTTGGACTGTTTAATGACAATATGGTTATAAGGGTGTTACATATGCATATATAAATATCCTTGTTCAAGTTCAAGTGCCTGGCACAAGTGTTCCTGGTTCAACTTGACCTTCAGAGAGGTTTGCTGCTTCACGACCAGATGGATTTGGCATCTGACAGAACTACAGTGTCAGTAAAAGCTTCATCTCAGGAGGAGCAGGGCTCCAAGAAGGATACTTCCTGGAGGGTGAGTCTCCATGATTTGAAATAAGAAGGCTGTAGTAGTTTTTGAAGATCATGTAGTTGGTTCTCTAAAGCTGTTGGAACTGTTTGGGTATTTTAGTTTCTTGGGCTGAAGTCAAACGCTTTTGTTCAAAAATCATTTGTTCAGGTATAAAAATTTGAATGCTTTATGTGAAAATCATTGTACTTTTTAATCTTAGAATCTATGATTTTCTTAGACTTTAACTTGAAGTGATTTAACGAAATTGGCAGTATTCTTTTTGGCAAGAGAGGAAGAGGAAAAGGGAATGTGGAGGAGGGGAGGGAAAGGCGATAAATACTAAGGGCGAGAAAGAAGAGGTTCTAAAGTGAAAAACAAGGTATAAGGTTTTTTTTTTTTTTAAGTTAAGATAATTCTACTTTTCTGAAATTAAAAACAGAATTAATCAATTTAGGCTCCATAAATCCTTATGTTTTTATAGCCGTCAATAGGCACCCCTGGTTGGCAGATTAGGCGTCCCTGCTCTCCCTGCACTATGTCCCTCCAAAGGCCCTGTATAAGGGAAGCTGGGGATGGCCCAACATTCAGCTGTCAACTGTCACTTGGAGGTTCGATTAGGAAAGCAATAAAAATGAAGTTTAAAATAAGGATCACAGGTTTCCCTTCTATTAATTGGTCCCCTGGCTTCTCTGAAGCAGTGGTTCTCAAGTTGCCCACAAGATAGAATGACCTTCTACCATCAGTGAAGGTTCAGTTGCAGGGTTACTCCACCACCAGCCCCAGGGGGTACCTGCAGTCTCCCTCGCCCCTCAGACCCTTTGTTCACATTCCTGAGAGAGCTGCTGTTTCACTCAGTAGAAGCCGAAGCCCTTCACAGCGGCCTGCGAAGCCCTCTGTATGAGGTGGTCCCTGAGACCTCTCAGACCCACCTGGCTTGCTTTGCTTCAGCCACACTCCCCAGAACATGCCTGTCTCATTCACATCCTAGGGTCTTAGGGGAACTTGCTTTACTGGTCCTGTACTTGCATGGTTTCATTGGCCAGAGCAGGTCACATCTAACTTTAGGAGACTTGAAAGGAACAAACCGGAATAATCGTGAGTAACCCTACTAAGTATGTTGGGTGCACAATATGCGCTTGGATAAATAAGCCTGTGCGTGTATCTGGGCCTGCAGAAAACGAGATTGGTGTATGCGCTCCGGGAGACGTGGTCTTATTTGAACTGTGCACTTTGAGACCAGTGGCTGGGACCACATGGGATGATTTCATGTTGGACGTGCTCATAATTATGAGAGGTGAGTGTTCCTGCATCTTTGGGGAAGTGGAACACACCTGGCATTAAGGGTGAGGTTAGATTTGCATAGACAGAGCTAGGCAGGTAGTTTTCCAAGCAGAAGAACCCGATGAGCAACGGAGCGCAAAGGAAAGGCGCCGAGGCGGCGAGGCGGGTGAGAATGCCCAGCTCCGCGGGAACTTCCCGCGCCCGGACCGCCGACGGCGAATGAGGGAGGTTTCAAGGTACATCACTAAGAAACCTGCCTTCTCTGTCCTTTGTTTCCTGAGAAGAGCTTTTCACTAAGTCTATGTTATGAATAGGACATTGCTTATGTTAAATCAGCTTCACCCCAGACCAGCGGCATCTCAGTCACCACCACCCTCCCCCATACGCCACCAGCGCAGTGCGGGCCCCAGACCTAACAGTCGGTCAGTAATTCGGGCTGATTGCCCAGTCAGAAGGTTTATCTGCCACGGCCTCCCCGCCCGCCCCCCACCCCCACCCCCAGGAGGGTTCTGGAGGTTTATTAGATACGCATTAGATACGGCTGTAGAGGAGCCTCGGCAGTAGCTCTGGCAGAACTGTGGCCCTGAGAAGACACCCAAGACCTGAGCTCAGCCCCCACCCTGACTGGCCTCGCTATTCCGCCGCCAGCACGAGCCTGGAGCCGGGGGCGAACTTGAACTGTGTACTTTGAGGCAAGTGCGTGGGAGCAGAGAGGCGGGGACCACATGAAATGCTGTTTGAGGTTTCCTGCCACCACCACCCTCTGAGCGGAAACAAAATAACACCAACATTTGGAATGTGGAGTCAGCTAAGAGCCGTTAAGCATTTGATAGTTTGTCATTTTTCAAGTTTTAACAATGGACAACCCATTTCATAATTAAAAAAAAAAAACACTTTTACAGCCTCCAATTTATCGGCAACTTATTTCTGATGCGACTACCGTAAGATGTACGATTATTATGTCCCTATTTTTGAGCTGCTTCGAAAGCTACTGCCCAGGTCCATTCATTGTGACTATGACAGTTTGGAGGTAAACCTTGCAAGAGGCTTTGTTTTTTTATCAGAAAGCTTCCCTCCTCACACTGTGCTCTCCTTCCTTCCATTCTGAAACAGTAACCTGCAGCCGTTGTGGCTAGGACAGGAGGTAGCACAATCCTGTGTTTTTCTTCTTAGTAAATGTGATTCTTTGGAGGAGACATTTTCTGAATAGAAGTGGTGTGCAAAAAAACAAAACAGAAGCAAAACCCAAGGCCGGGGGCTCTGCCTGCTTACTGCTATTTCATCTTCCTGCGGCTCCAGCCGTCCTGCCCTTCGTCACGGGCCAGACTTACCAACCAGTCTTAACTAAAGACCCCCCTGCTGTCACTAACCCTGAGATATGCCACAGCTGCCCGTCAGCGGCCTCGCCTCTGCAATCCATCCTCACCTGCAGTGGAGTCTCTGCCTCTGAGGCTCAGTAGGCAGTTGCCGTGCAAGCCTCTCGCCGCCCGTTGTGCGCTCGGGCCACACATCCCCATCCCCCGGGCCTCAGTCTTAATCTTCTGCAGATAATGATCGTTTCTCTCTCAGGCGCTTCTGGGAGCACCAAAGTGAATCTGAGGTTTGCCACAGAGCCTACAGTTTAAGTTAGACTAACTTAACCAGCCTCTAGTTTTGTGACCATCTTTCCAATCATTTTCTTGCGATTCAGGGAAAAGACAAATCAAATAGAAATTCTAGTGTATATGGAATATTGTTTAAACTGAGGAATATTAATAATTAAAATATACTAGACTTACCTCCAACCATGATTTATAACAACCTGTAAAAAAAAATCCTCAAGCTGGGAAAAAAAAACAGTTTTGTTTTTTTTTAACATCTTTGATCATAAGCTACCTGAATTAACTTCTCAGGGAAGATCTCACCAGCTTTATTATCTTGACATAGTTTCTTTATTGCAACGTGTATATAACAAAATTACCATTTTGAGTGTACAATTCAGTGGCATTAAGTACATTCACAGTGTTGTTTAACCATCGCCAACATCCATCTCCAGAACACTTCCATCACCCCAAACAGAAACCCGGTACCCACTTAACAATAACTTCCCAATCTCCCCTCCCCTCAGACCTTAGCAACCTCTATTCTACTTTATTATCTCTAGAAATTGACCTATTCTACATATTTTATATACATGAAATCATACACTATTTGTGTATTTGTGTGTGACTTATTTCACTTAGCGTCATGTTTTCACATTTCATCCATGTTCTAACGGGTATCAGAATTTCATTCCTTTTTAGGGCTATTATTCCAACAATGTGTATACCACAGTTTGTTTAACCGTTTATCCATAGATGGACAGGTTTTTTTTTCACCTTTTGGCCACTGAGAATAATGCTGCTATGAGCATACGTGTATAAATTTGAGTCCCTGTTTTCAATTCTTCCAGGTATATATATGTAGAATTGCTGGGTCATGTTGTAATTGTGTGTCCAACTTATTGAGGAGCTGAAAGATGGTTTCCCACAGCAGCTGCGCAATGTTACATCCCCACCAGCCATGTACGAGGGTTCCAGTTCTCCACATCCTCATCAACACTTTTCTCTTTGTTTGAGTGATAGCCATCCCAATGGGCGTGCAGCGGACCTCACTGTTGTGGATATGCATTTTCCTGATGGCTAATGATGTTGAGCATCTTCTGATGTGCTTATTGGCTACCTGTGTACCTTTCTTGGAGAAATGTCCAGTTTAACCTTTGCCCATTGTTTAACTGTGTTATTTGGCTTTGTTGGTGTGTTGAGTTGTAGGGATTCTTTATGATTCTGGATATTAATTTCTTATCAGATAGATGATTTGCAAATATTTCCTCCCATCCTGTGAGCTGTTGATGGAGTCTTTTGATACACAGTTTTTAATTTTGGCGAAGCCTGATTTATTTTTTCTTTTATTGCCTGTGCTTTTGGTGTCGTACCTGAGAAATCATTGCCTAACCCAAGGTCATGAAGCTTTTCAACTGTGTTTTATTCTAAGGGCTACATAGTTATTAAATTTAGGCCTTTGATCCATTTTTTAGTTAATTTTTATATATGGCATAAGGTAAGGGTCCAAATTCATTCTTTTGCATATGTATATCCAGTTTTCCCAGCACCATTTATTTAAAAGATTACTCAGCTATCAAAAAGAATGAGATCTTGCCATTTGCAATGAGGGTATTATGCTAAGCAAAATAAGTCAGAGAAAGACAAATACCATATGATTTCACTCATATGTGGAATTTAAGAAACAAAACAGATGAACATATGGGAAGGGAAGGAAAAAGAAAATAAGATAAAAACAGAGAGGGGCCAAACCATAAGTGACTCTTAACTCTAGGAAACCAACTGACGGTTGCTGGAGGGGAGGCAGGTGGGGGGATGGGGTAACAGGGTGTTGGGCATTAAGGAGGGCCTGTGATGTGATGAGCACTGGGTGTTATATGCAACGATGAATCACTAAATTCTATCCCTGAGATTAATAATACAGTGTATGTTAGCTAAATTGAATTTAAATAAAGAAAAAAAAGATTAACAAATTTATTTAGGACAATGGCTTTTTCTTCCTGCCTCACCTGACACTGGGCATAGGCTGGAGACAGAAAGCTTACAAACTGCTTCTTCTCCCTGGCTGGTGAGGATCAACCCCAATTTCTAGAGTAAAAACTGCACTTATGGTCCCCATTTAAAATTCCCTGATTAGCAGAGATGAATGGATCTGTTGTTCTTGCTACTAGCAATTAGCCTTCATGCCTGTCTTCTCCATGAGGCTGGTAGATGGCTCTGAGAATTGTTGACGTGTATACAAAACACCTACCACAGTGCCCACCACATAGCGGACAGATCAGTCAGGGCTCTTCCTTTCCAGGCCATAGATCCTGACTTTAGATAACTTAAGCAAAAAGTGAAATTTATAGCAACGCTATCAGCAGCTCACAGACCTACAAGAAGCTAGAAAACCAGGCTTGGAAATGGGTGGAAACCAAGGTAATTAGAGGAAAGATCTATCATCTTAGCTTCATAGTAAGGCAGATGCCAAAATTTAGATGCACCAAGACCATACATAAGGCCGTAGAGGAGATTCCCTAAAGGAAACAGAGCCCAGGACGGGGAGTGAATATTGGGCCACAACTGACAGCAACCGTCTGCTAGAAATCATCTTGCTGGTCTCCCAACATCCACATCCACGTCCCTTTCACTCCTATATTTCCCCAAATGCTCCTGGCCTCACATAATGCAATTTTCAAAAAATGTAGTAGCCCTGAATACCTACCATTTGCATCAACATGGATGGAACTGGAAGGTATTATGCTAAGTGAAATAAGTCAAGCAGAGAAAGACAATTATCATATGGCTTCATTAATATGTGGAATATAAGAAATAGCACAGAGGACCATAGGGGAAGGGAAGGAAAACTGAATGGGAAGAAATCGGGGGGGGGGGACAAACCGTGAGAAACTCTTCACTCCAGGAAACAAATTGAGGGTTACAGAAGGGAGAGGGCTGGGGGGATGAGGTAACCATGTGATGGGCATTAAGGAGGGCACGGAATGTGATGAGCACTGGGTATTATACACAACTGATGAATCATTGAACACTACATCAAAAACTAATGATGTACTATAGGTTGGCTAATGGAACTAAATAAAAAGAAAAGAAAAGAAAAGAAAAGAAATGCATTAGCCCTTCCCCAGAGGGAGACAATACAAAGTGTCATCAGTCACTGTTCCAGGTCCAGGAAATCTCTGTGATCTCTACTCTTTAGTCCTCGCCTGCGGTAGCTGACATACTCAATGGTGAATTTGACCAACAACTGGCAAGAGTGTGTGGGCCAACAGTGGCGCCATTTGTTGTAGCCCCAATGCTGCTTTCTGAGCTGTCTGAGAATGAGCTGCAAACGCTGAGCTTCTTCTGAATACACACACACACCTCTGAATACTTCGTGTGTTTCCTGAGAACGAGGACGTTTCCTTACAGAATCACAGCTCAATTCTCACCATCAGGTAATGTCACATTCCTAAAATACAGTTCCCTAACGCACAGTCCATATTCGAATTTCATCACTTACACCAAAATGTCTTTCTAGCTATTCTTCCCACCCCAGGGCTCAAGCGGGGATCACACATGGCCATCAGCTCTCTTGTTGCTTTCATTGCCTCCTTAGCCTGCCTTTGTCTTTAGTGACTTTGCCACTTTTGAGGAATAGAAGCCAGTTCTGAGAATATCCCTCAGCTTGGGTTTTTCTAGTGTTTTCTCATTACTAGGTTCAGATATTATCTCTGATCACTCAATTAAGGTGGTATCTGCTGGTTTTCTCCACTGTGAAGTCATTGTTTTTCCCTTTGTAATTAATGTGTACTTGGTGGGGAGATTATCTGAGACTCTGTAAATCGTCTATTGCTCATCTAACTCCACCCACCAGTTCTAGCATCAGCTGATTTTAGAACTCCATACTTTCTATATTCTACTATGAGGAAAGGCTTTCTCTTATCTCTCCGACTTTTAGCTTTTTAAAAAATTAATACACACGTGCCCAGCATATTCTCACTGCATCCTTGATTTCCTTATCCTGAGCTCCAGCCCACAGTTAGTCCCTGCCCCAGTCCTGAGCTTGGTCTTTGACTGCCATCCCATCCTGCCTCCTTCCTCATCTCTGAGCTAGCCCATCCCCAAGCCATCCCCCTCCCCCCACCCTATGTTCGGTCTTGAGTCTGGATAATGTGCCCTGGAGAGTAGACTGGACATTGATAATGTGCTATTAAAAGCATTTATCTCAGAGAGCACATTACGTCAATCTTTACCTCAAGATTGTATTCCCTCTCCTACATCTTGCAGATTTCTACTATTTTCCATCAGTCCTAAACGTTTTAGACATACTTTCATTGCTAATCTTTGTCTCACTGGCTGTTCTAAAAGTCAAAACTAGAATTTTTTTTCTCAAAACATGAGTCCTGGTTTGGCGATTTGTTTTTGTCTTATTCTCAAAGGTAGTTTTCAAAACTATACCAATGACTTTAAGAGAAAGATTGGGGATTAGGGAAAATATAATGGGCTAAATGTTCAAATGTCTCATATGTTCATAAATAAAAATGCATATGTTGAAACCCTAATCTCCAATGTCATGGTATTTGGAGGTGGGACCTTTAAAAGGTGATTAGGTCATGAGGGTGGAGCCCTCAGGAGTGGGATTCATGCCCTTAAGAGAAGAGGCCAGAGAGCTGGCTCATTCTCTTTCGACCATGTGAAGATACAGGAAGTTGGCAGTGTATACCCTACAAGAGAGCCCTCACCAGAACCCAACCATTCTGGCACCTTGACTGCAGACTTCCAACCTCCAGATTCGTGAGCAATACATTTCTGTTCTTTATCAGCCATCCAGCCTATTGTACTTTTGTATGGCAGCCCCAACTAGGACAGGAAGCAAGAATAGCAAAAGTAAGATTAAGCCTGGAGCAAGGCTAGTAATATAGAATGCATGTCATAGGGGCTTTGCTTGGTTTGGGGCTTTTCAGTAGCCAGGCAAAAGGGAGATTTATCATTACCTAGTCATCTCCATTCATCAAATAGAGGGTGATACTTTTTAAATTCTCTACACCCAAGTCACATTCAGTTGCTCAGAAGACAGTGGTTCCTGAAATATGGAATATGTGGAATACTTATACATTATCCAGTGCTGGGTGGTTCTGTAGCTGACTTCTGTGGTTTCCTCACATGGCTGTGCTGGTTGGAGCTCAGCTGGAGACTTGCAGGAGCCTCTGTTGCTCTCTAGAGCCCTTTCTCTTCAGGTTTCTCAGAGACTCTCTCCTGAGAACTCCTGAGCTCCCCCGACTACAAACTCTGTCTGCCCGGTGCAGAGGGGTCACCAGGCTCCACCTCGTTCCCCTCCCTGTGATGTAGCCTCTTCCCAGGCAATGAGCTGGCATTCATGGGCTCATGTTTTATGTTTCCCTTCTCTCAGGGATCCCTGTGCCTTCCTGCCCAATTGTCCAATGTCCTGAAAGCCTTTGTTGCATATATTTTGTCGATGTCCTTAATGGTTTCATGTGGAAGGATAAATCTGGTCCCCAATACTCCATCTTGACCAGAATCTGAAGTCCCTTGCTTCTTGACAACCCTGCATTTTAAAGTCCTAGCCTGGATACACCAACCTGTGATCAGAACTTTCAGGAACCACTGTCTTCTAAGCAACATTTATATAAAAATATCCTAACAGAAACTCCATGACATTTTATTTCCTCTAACTGCATTCAGGTGGGATGTCCTCACATCCACAATGAGTTGGGAAAAGAGATTTTGTAGTCTTACAAAATCACGTTATGTTATATAGATTTGCCAAATCACTACACTGTACGTCTGAAACTAATGTAACATTGCATGTCAAGTATACTTCAATTTTATTTTATTTTATTTTTTATTTTATTTTTTTTTAAAGATTTTATTTATTTATTTATTTGACAGAGAGAGACACAGCGAGAGAGGGAACACAAGGCAGGGGGAGTGGGAGAGGGAGAAGCAGGCTTCCCGCAGAGCAGGGAGCCCGACGTGGGACTCGATCCCAGGACCCTGGGATCATGACCTGAGCTGAAGGCAGTCGCTTAACCAACTGAGCCACCCAGGCGCCCAAGTATACTTCAATTTTAAATAAAAGACAATGCAAAAGCAATGGATGCATTGCATTGTCTATGGGTAGGAAATTCACAGGAGAAATATGAATTTCCAGTGATGATGGAAATATTCTGATCTTGAAGCTAAAGTCAAGTCTCAGCTCCAAATCTGTTTTCAACTCCACCTTGTGATGCTAGGGCTCCAGTCCCTTCGACTACTTTTCTCCTTTGCCAGCAGATTTTGTTTTGTTTTGAAGTTACTTCATACAAATGATAGGAGATGGACTAGAAAGTGGGAGTAAGTTTTCCATTTTCCTGACTGGACTATGACTGATAAATCTACCACCCATTAGGAAAGGGACAACTAATGGCTGCTCCAAAGGGGCTCTTTGTCACCTCTCAGATCAGCAAAAACAAAAAAGAGTAAGATCCTGTGTTGGTCAGTGTGTGAGAACATATGAACTTATACACTCTTGAGTGTAGGTTAATATAGCCATGATTTTTGTGGACAATTGGCAATACATGTTGGCAATGTGTATGTGTTTTGACCAATATATTTTACTTCATGGCAAAAAAAATCATGTTATGTTATTAGCTGGTCATGTTATTAGCTGAACCCCACACTTATTTTCTAGAATGTAGTTATTATTGTTGGTTATCATGTCACATTTGTTGGTAACGCCCATCATGTAAACATGTCTGCATCTTACATGGATGTATATGGATATATGCAGATTTACTGAGAATACTCAATTCCCCGCTATCCAGAGACAAGTAAACTATAATGAGGATAGAAAAAGACAATGCACATTGGAAAAATAAAATAAAATTACCTAGAAATTGACAAAAAGCACCTATAGTTGGAAGGCATCTATTGTTTGGCACTACACGGGAACAGCAGACCCCAAGCTAGATCTACCACATCCTGGGAATGCCCCTCCCTGGCCAGCCAGAAACACAACAGTCAGGCAGTTTGATTTCTCAACCCACAGCCCCTCTGGAGAACAAGACGGTGACCCACAGTCTGGGTACAGCAGCCCGCGTGGCCAGAGACCCCATTCCAGTTAGCCACGTGAGACCACGGAGCTGCGTGAGGAAGGGGGGCAAGAAAGCAACTGCAGACACTGGGCAGCGCTTGGCCTCGTCCTGAATTTCTAGACAATGGGCTCAGCTAAGAAACTGGCTGTTTTTCATTTCAGCTTATAGTTCCAAACTCTTTTACAGTATTCATACGTTGGGATGGTGGTTGTAGAACAGTAAACTTCCTAAGTATAGGATTTAATTTTAGCTAGACCTAGCCTCCGACACCATCATCTGAGGACATACCAGCTCTAGCCCCTGACACGCGGGCAGCCATCGCTGCTCACTTCCAGGATTCCACCGTGTGTGTGACTCAACTTGTTTCTACTACTTTTGCTACCACCAATTGATGAACTCCATAGACCTTTCATCCAAACTCCCCAGGAGAGGATCTGACGGGCTGGCTAGTAAGCATCCATTCTCAAGAGTTGGGTTGGGCTGGGCCCCCTCTCTGGGCCAGCCCTTCAGAGACCACAGCCAGCCTGTGAGACAGGGGACTTCCACTCAGGTGCCGACCTCTGACCTAGGACAGTAGAGTCACGAGGGGTAGGGCAAGGTCATCTGTGGGTATGGCAGGCACTCGGTAGATGACCTCCAGTACATAAGTGGAGGATTTTAACATTTCCAACGGTACATGCCAGCCCCTGAGCTGGTCTCTGTGGGAGATAAAAATGTGAGAAAGACTTGATTCTTGTCACTGAGAAACAGTGATGGATGCTGCTCACATTTATGAATGAACAGGGGAGTGGAAGAATGCAGCATTCAGCTGATGCATAATGTTGGCTCCCCCCTGAGTCAAGCATGTAGGTCAATTGCTTAACTCGGATGCTTCCAAATGACAACTCAGTGAGTGACAGCTATTACTAGGGAGACAGCAGATAAAGCCCTATCCTGGAGGCTCCCAGGCATGTGCTTGTGTCCTACCCAGCTCTGCTGGACCAGGAACAGTTGGGGAGCGGGCACAGCCAGTCTGTGGGGGTGCAGCTGCTTTTGCAAATGGGAGAGAGCAGGACAGGGGCAGAGACCACGGGGCCTGCCACTATCATTCCAGAAAGCTCCTAACTGTTGCCTCAGGGCTGCCCTGAGGTTGGCGGGGAGGCACCTGGACAGGGCTAATGGGAGAAGCTCACCTGGGACCTGAGGAAGCTTCGAGTACATACAGTTCTGTAGTCCCCACACCCTACCCCTGGCTTGTCAGCAGGCAGCTCCTTTCGTGGGCACAGCTCCGATGTCTGTCTTGGAGTTTGTGTATTCAGATAAATTTCTGCCAGGTTTGTTGGGGCACCTTCAACTTCCTCAAAGCCATAAACCACAGCAGTTGGCTGGAGGTTCCTCCTGAACAGCAAGTGGCTGTGTTTCCCTGGGTGTCCGCTGCGCCTACAGAGCCAGCCCTGCAGTTCCCCACTGGCAGGACGAAGGTTCACATGGGGGCTCCCACCGACCACTTCGCAGGCAGGGTGAGCTCTTGGTTTCAGATGCATGCTTCCCATGCAGAGTGAGTTGAGTTTTATGAATAATAAGGAATACTTCATGGAGCACTGCAGAGAGCACTGCAGACACTGCTTGTAAATTCCATTTGGGTGTTACCCTCAAATTGGCCAATTATTAATCCTTTCACCACAAAAACTCAAGATCACGACATAAGCATGACTTTTGAAAAATCACCTTTGAAATATATTTAGGCAGGATCTCAGCCTTTGGGAAGCACAGGGGCCAGCCCTGTGGTCTCCCACCCTGATGGAACTGGGAGGTGAGAGGTGGGCTAGCAGCCATCCAAAGTGACTGCCCTCATGGGCAGCTTTTCAAGGGCCACAAATATGAATTGTATCCCTATGACTAAATTTGGCCTAATTTCTAACTTGTGAGCCATGATTGTTTTTTAAGTGTTTTTAAAAGTCTTTCTGGCTGTTGCCAAGGGTTCAGATGAAGTCTAGTTCAGGAAGGGGGTTGGGGCTGATGATCATCATGCTTCTCATCTGTGAGCAGGTGTCTGCTCCTTCCTCATGGCCTCTCCTTCCCATGTGTCCCACATCATTACTCCACCTTATTCCTAGATCCTTGCCTTGCTAAATTCTTCCTAAGTCTCTCTCAGAGAAATGAAGATGCCTGGAGAACTGGTATTCCCATAAACCCCTCAAAGGCAATCTAGCCCACAGAAGAGCTGACGGGAAGGGGTGGTAAGGAAACCTCGTTACCAAAATAAGATTTTAAATCCTCCAGAATTGGCTCCTTAGAGAATGCATTGGTCTGGAAAAGACTGGAGGCGCTACCTGGGACCCTTGGGGTTTGTACCTTCTTCTCCCACCCCCTGGGAAACCCCAAAGCAGGGAGACACGCTGAACACACAGCTTAGAGTCCCTTGTATTTGAGTCACAATCTGTAATTCGTTCCTCCGTCATCCAAGATGGAAGTTATTTACCAATGGCTCTTTTCTTATCTCTTTTAGTTCACTGGAGCGGACTTCCCAACCTCTCAGTCTGGAGCAGTAGGTCTCCGGAGCCAGGTAAAGGCCTGAAAGGAGGAAGAGTCTCTGTCAGTCTGCCTTCCTAAGGAAAGAGACTTACATACAGGCCCATAGAAGCAAGAGATACACAAAACAGTGCATCATTCTCTTCTTCAAGACACCGAATATGACAGGCGTTGAGGGAGATGCCCCCAAAACACGGCCTCTGTCTTAGGACTACTCTGCACGGGGCTGGGCAAAGCAAATCAGACTAGCACCACCACATGGTTGACACTACTGTGTGTGTATTCTGTCAGGTACTGTGCTAAGTGCTTCCCACGCAACATCTCCCTTCAGTCCTTAAAACAACACCATGACAGAGGCATGATAATCGTCCTCGCACTCCGACGAGCAACTGAGGCTCAGAGAAGGTGCCTGACTTGTACGAGGGTGCACCACTACTAACTGGCCAAGCCCTGGTTGGAAACCAGGAAGTCCGCCTTCCAGTTCAGCCCCCTAACTACTCTGTGGTCTTCACTGGCAGTCTGTTGAGTGGATAAACCACAGCCTTTGGCTTCCTTGCCTTAATCTCATTTTGGCATCAGGGCAAATGCCTCCCTCGGAGTTACTCAGCACCAACCCCAGGAGCTCCTCCTGCCACAAGCCCCTTCCTGTTCTGAGTGCAGTCTCCGTTCTGCCAGAGCCCTGCAGTCAATCCCACAGTGTTGTCTAGGCCTAAAGAGAAGTGAGCTGCAGACTGCTTTGTTCCCTGGGTAAATTCCATTTCCTTTTCTTTTGTCTAAGGATTCTTAGTGATGAAACATTATACCCGGGGTATTCTGCTTTTAAAAAGAAACTTCCATGGAGGTGGGCAAATGACCACTCGAAGCTCTGCGAACCATAAAGTCACAGGGGATGAGGGGAAGCAGTGCACCTGGTGTCAGTAATTACAGGCTTGGACAGGAAGGAAAGAAGGGACGAGGGCAGGCCAAATACAGCTAGGTGTGGAGACAGGCTCTGGAAGGTTTTCAGAGTGCTGTGGGAGGGGAAGCAGGCATCCCAGGAGGTTATATCATCGCCCCCCCACCCCCGCCCCAACCTTGCTTCTCCACCTTTTCTTCTCACCTTGGGTTTCTTTTTTGATCTGTGTGTTTTCCTCATCTCAGATCTCTTTGTCCATCTTCCCACACCAGTTCCAGATGGCCTATGAGGATCAAAATACAAGCTCTTGAGGCATCTCATGTCAAACAATCTGTGTTTTGCTTCTTCATTTGGGTTCTCTAATCTGTATTATGTGTGAGAACGTGCCAGGAACACTCTAGGAATTTAATCCATTGACAAAACTGGAGGGATTAGAAAACAGACATCACAATGTCTACTAGCCCCCAAACTGGATTTCTTCAGTGACTCCTTTTACTTTTTACCTGGAAGATAATCTAATCTCTTAGACCTAAACTGTGGCTATTTAAACTATAACATAAATTAATAAACATCAGATGCAAGTAAAAAAAATCAGTTCTTCATTTGCACAGCCATACTTCAAGCACTCGATAGCCACATGTGGTTCGTGGCTGCCATATTGGACGGTGCGATATAGAATATTTCTACTACAGCAGAAAGTTCTGCGGGACAGTCCTGTCTTAGACACCACTATTATTGTCCTAATGCTGACGACATTTCATTGGGGCAGAACTTCTGATGAAGGAGCTAAAAGCTACTGCTAACAGTGGGAGCCCACTGCCTTCCAGGCAGCCCACTCACTTTTTGGGAATCACTTAGACCATGATCCTAGCTTCTATCTCTTTCTGTCCAAGGAATAATCTGAGTTCTGAGGGTGAATTAGGGGCTCCAAGAATTATGCTGGCATTAAGGGTGAGGCATCTATTCGGCTCAGGTCATGATCCTGGACTCCCGGGATCGAGTCCCGCATCGGGCTCCCTGCTCAGCAGGGAGTCTGCTTCTCCCTCTGACCCTCCTCCCTCTCATGCTCTCTGTCTCTCATTCTCTCTCTCTAAAATAAATAAATAAAATCTTTAAAAAAAAAAAAAAGGGTGAGGCATCTAGGACATGTAACATCCTCTGTCCTTGGTAGCATTTGGATATTGGCTCAGTCTCTAAGCAGGCTTTAGTCCTGCTGGGGTCTCCAACATATTTGGTCCAGTTCATTTGTTGATGGCATGCCCATGTCATAACTGAGAGATGTCATCCAGGCTATCAGCCCTCTCAGTCACCTCCAAGCCCTTTTTAGGGGACACAGGACACTTCTGGAAACTCCCATAGACCACTCGGTATTGAGGTTGCCGCCAGACCCTTCATGGGGTCACCTGCAGGCAAAAGTTTCTCTGCTTCCAATTCAATCTGTGGTTTTTATTTCCCACTCCCTCTTTTGGACTTTAGCTCAGGATGGTGGGCTCTGTGCCCAGTCCACGGGGCCCAGAAGTCTCTAAGCTCTAGTGACCCATCCTTAAATTTCTCCCTTCCTCCTGCAGGTCAAATCCTTATCTCGTTTGGCACGGAGAAAACACCACCTCTTCTTATATTCTTCCTCCTTTTATGGTTTATGCAGAGGTCAGCAAATTTTCTGAAAAGGGCCAGATAGTAAGTAACGATTTTAGGCTTTGTGTTCCATACAGTCTCTGTTGCAATCACAACTCTGCTGTTCTAGAACAAAAGTAGCTATAGACAATTCATAAAGAAATGGGTGTGACTGTTTCAATAAACCTTTATTTATAAAAGCTTTACCCCTGCAGGCCATAGCTTGCTGACCTCTGGTTTAGAGAATAAAGTCTGGACTCTAGGTACTCTTGTCTTTGGCCCTTAGTTTGGAAACAAGATTTTAGAATTAAAGACAAAAATTAAAAAGTACCTGGCTCTTACATTTGAAAGTCTGATATTTGCTGTAAGTTTTTAAAAATCTACCTTTGAACTCAAACAGCAAGAATTTTCTTCTTTCTGCTAGGATTTTAGTCCTATCCATATAGAAAGTCCCCATGGATGCTTGAATAATAAGAGAAAGGATATGGGTAAAGGATCAGAAAATAGTTAAAATCATAGTATTTCTCAGCTCCATTACAAAATGAACTAGAGTTCTTATCTGTGATTGTAATGATTATTTTATAAATTGTGCCTCACACATTCCATAAATGCCCCTCCCTTTCCATTTCTAAACCTTTAGGGTCAACACTGTGATGTCATGTGAACAACAGCTGGAAGATCTGCTCTTTCCTAAAGTGTCTGCACTCATCAGCTGATTGAGTTGAAATGCATTCCTTTTTTTTTTTTTTGAAAGATTTATTTATTTTTTTTAGGAAGAGCGTGAGTGAGTGGGGGAGGGGCAGAGGGAAAGACTCTCAAGTAGACCCCCTGCTGAGTGGGGAGCCCGTTGCGGGGCTTGATCTCACAACCCTGAGATCATGACCTCAGCCAAAACCAAGAGTTGGATGCTTAACCGACTGGGCCACCCAGGTGCCCCCTTTATCCATTCTTAAAGAAATTGTGGATTTTCCCCAAAGGAGAAATTCTGAAATTCTCAGCTTGTTCTTAAAAAACCACAGAAAGCTGACGGTTCGATCCTCTGGGAAGGAACCATCAGCCTGCTGGTTTTCAAACGGGAGAAAACAGTGTCCCCTGCAGGAATGCACTGCGTGTCCATTTCAGAGATGACACTGAAAATGAAGCGTAGATTTTCTAAAATCACATTTCACACTTGCTCCGTAGGAGTCAGGACATTTCTTGGTGACAAGTGTTAGAAACTTAACTAAACTAGGTTAGGCAAAGGGGGAATTTGTTACTTCACAATATCCACTGTTGAAGCACTAACTTGGGGCTGGTCAGGACCAACCGGGACGGGGCATCTGAGTGCTCTCCCTAGCCTTTCTTACCTTCTATGTCAGACCAGCTTCCTCCTTGTGGGAAGCACAAGGGCTCGGACAGTCCTTCCCCTGCTGCCACTGGGAGGGTAAAGGTTCATTTTCTCACTTCCAGTTTTAAAAATCCCGGGAAAGGACTCCGATTGTTTCCGCTGGGGCCATGCATCCTCCCAGCCAGTGCTGGCCATAGCTGGTCCCCATCCTAGCCTGGTGGATGAGGGAGGCAGCAGGCTTGGGGTGGGTCAGCATGCCCCTCTCTCTATCCTAGCACAGACCCAGGACAGCAGTGCTTGGTTATGTTGTCAGGTATAAAAGTTGTTACCATGTTGACTCGAAGCTGATAGATTTTGATGCTTTTCAGGCAAACACTGCATTTTAGGTTGATATCTTAGAAACCCTGACTGTCCTTAGGAAAGTGTTATACGAACTGTGGGCCTTTGCTGTCTTGTGTCGTTGGTTAGGCTTTGCAGCGGAGACAGGCCAACAGGCGTGTGATGAGCCTGCCCTTTCTGGCAATGTAATTCAGCCCCTGTCACGCTCTGTTTCTTCTCGCGGTCATTGAGTCGGCCTAATGCAGCCCCTCAGTGGCCAGCCTGGTGCTCCCTGGGGCTGAGGATCTAATGTCAGTAGGACACGATTCGATTCACATTGAGGATGGATATTAAGTCTTTTTACTCAGGGTCTTGTCAAGAAAAACAAATCGGCCTGCTATCAAAAGCACAGAAAATGCCCCTTCCCATAACAGCAGTTGTCTGCGTTCACTGATATTGAAGGGCCTGTCTGTCCCCAAGCCTCTGAGGCGGTTTTGTCAAGGTCAATTCAGCTGATCTTTTTCAGTGATAACCCAAAGAGGATTAAGTTAACATCTGACCTTTAAAGAGCTTTATCTTTGGGGAACTGGGCTAATTAAAAAATTAAAAGTCTGCTTTTTAAAAATATTTGGACCACAGCCTAGGGAAAACATGAACACACTGCATATAGCGGCAGAAATAGCCATAGAAAATTCCAAACAGCAAGCTAGATATATCGATACATGGATGAAATTAGTGTGGGGACTCTGGAGTCAAACAGAAATGGGGTCCAATCTTGATTCCGCTACTTGCTAGTTGTGTGACCTTGGACAAGCATCTCACCTTTCCTAAGCTCTGTTATCTTATTTGTAAAATAGAGTGGGATAATAATAGTAATCACCCCAGAAGGTTGTTGAGAAGATTAAATGAAATAGTACACTTAAAGCCCAGTCATTTAGGCTAGCCATTACTATCACTGTGGACATGTTTACATTTAAAATTTTAAAAATTTGTTTAGTTACTTGCCCTATCATGTTGACGGCTGAATGGAATCTCATGACAAAGTGGCTGGTTCTCCAAGGCCAAGAACTCAGAGACACCTAAAGGTTTTGAGATGACTCTGCTTTGGGCCAGATGTTCCTAACCCAGATGCAGCAGCACCAGCAACCCCAGCCGCCCCTGAACTTGACCAGATACCACTGGGATGACAATGCTACTAAAGCCATTTTGAGGAAAGAGTAACATGAGATTAGGGATGGTAATATTGTCCCCCAAAGCTAGGAATATTTCTGTCCTTTAAATTCTGTAGATACCTTCCCATTCAAGGAGATACTGATCATTGTTAAATATTTTCATCCAAAGCACTGTTCTTGATGTTGCTTTTCTTCTCATTGGTTTATAAGATGCCTGAAGTGATCTCTTTTGCATGTTGACAAATGTCATATAGTCATAGGGACTCTGGGATAGCCTGAAAATAAGATCAAGGACTCTTCCCAGGAAGGAGATTGGTCTAGAGGCCCCTGGCCCCTTACTCAGAGCCTGGTGCACAGACTGGAGTTCGGCATCACTGGAGCAGAGTGCTTGTTAGACCTGCTGGAGCTCTGGCCCTGCCCTTGACCCGCTTCATCAGAATCTGCATTTTCCCCAACACCCCAGGTGGTGCTAATGCACACTACAGGTGCTCTCTTCTCATTTTTAGCTGCAAATCAGAATCACCTAGAGAGCTTTAAAAAGCACGATGCCTGGGTACCATCCACAAAGATTCTGACTTCATTGGCACAGGGAGTTTTAAAACCTCCCCAGGTGGTTGTGATGTGCAGCCACGCTGGAGAACCTGTGCACCGGAGACATCCCTTCCTCTTTCTCTACTTATTCCTACAATGCCAATTTCTCTACATGTGAAAATCTCTCAAGCTGCAGTGAAGGCTCATTTCATGCTGTTGATGTCAATGGATGAATGCCCACTTTCTAGATAATGCCATGCAATTTGAAGATTCACTTTGAATTTTTAAAAATAACCTTTAGGAATTTCTTCTGAACCTTTGCCAAGGCCTCCACATCCTTCTCTTATTGTAAAGTCCAGAAGGAGACACAGTCTTCTAATATAGCCCTAAACAGCACTGAGCATCAGCATAAAGGACTTTTGTGTCCCTCTGAATGAAAGGTACTGTTATAAGTAAAGTCAGGCCATTTGAATGGGGAGGGGGCAGTTTTAGTGGCCAAGCAAAAGATTTTCTCATGCCTACACTCAGTCTGGAAGTGAATAAGCCAGTTATGCAGGGAGAAAACCCACTTTCTCGGTTTTGAGCTTTCCTAATGGAGCAATAAATGTGTTGTTATGCAAACAAAAAATTCATAAGCTTTATTGCATCTGTAATTCACGGACGGCCAAACAGATAAATCCAGTTGCACCAAAAGACACCAAAGACAGTTCTACGGATTCAAAACTTTGGCTGATGTCATGAGCATAAAAGTCACCTGAACCTTAGACTTTTGTCGGAGTGACCTCCGCACCTGACCACTCCATGTATAAGAATCATGTGGGCTGCTTCCTCCACACATCTAGAAGTTTGGGCAAAAGTATTTGTGGTTTTAAAAAACTGAATCATTTCTTCCCCAACTTTAACTCGAGGCCTTGTTAAAAATTTAGACTCTCAGGACCTACCTGCATAGGTCTGAGGTGGGGCCTGAGACTCTGCATTCTAACCATCTTGAAAGTGATGGTGTGTAGCTGCTTCACCGACCACACTCTGAGTAGCGATGCCCTAGAAAATGCTAATATTCAGCCCCTTGGAGAACCAGAACTTTAGGCATTTCATATGTTGCCTGAAATATGAGAAAGCTCATTTCCAATTCAGTGTTCTTCAGCAGCTTCCGGTGTATCAATGAGAGTGGGACACGGGCTGGTAGAAAATGTCAGTGGGCAAATTCAATTCCAATGAGTGTTAGAAACCTGGGTGAGAATGTTTAATTGCCTCGGTGCTTTGCCAATACAAGAAGAAAGCGGCATCTGAATTGCTTTATTTCTTTAGGGATCTATTCTTTAGAATTCACCAGCAAACACAAAGGCAGGAGGAACCGTTACTTTAAATTCATATTATTTTAGCTGATGGATCTGGAGCACGGTGATAAATTAATCATGACGTCTGGTCTGATTCACAATCATACTCTAGTCCAATTTACACTTCGCATTTGCAGAACTGAAATGCGATGCATTAAAAATGGTGCACACATCACAGATTTTTCTCTCCACTGAGCCCGCGGAGGGAGGTGTTCTCTCTGCCTTGGCCCTGAGGCACCTGCCCGTAGGCCTAGGCCCACGCTGTAAGCAGCCTCCTGCAGGGAGAAAGGAGGATGGGTGCTGAAGACAGCCAGCCTCCGCTGCCTAGTGGGCGAAACCTGCCTGAGAGGGAGTTGGAGTCGTTAAAAAAGAACTTCCCGGCTTAATGCCCGACGGGGCAGGCTTATTCACCGGGAAGGGGGAGCGGCGTGGGGTTGTTGCTGAACATAACAGATGGCAGCTGTCTGCCGCTATATAGGGCGCACTGACAAATCCCCGGGACAGCCCTGGGGCGCTCGGGGGTGCGCGAGGGGGGCTGCGGGCCTGGTGCAGCTGCCGGCCCGCTCACGGGGCGCTGCCTGAGGAGGACTCCGGAGGAGGTTGCCCTCCTATGAGACTCGGGGCAGGACGGGTTTGGTCTAACTCCTGGGTCGGGGGCTGCGTCGGGTAGGGGAAGCCTCTCGGTGGGTGGCTTCGTCTGCCTTGTGTACCTGCGGGCGCCAAGCCCCAGGCGGCATTCAGGAGGTTCCACCGCCCCTCCCGTGGACACGGACACCCCCGCCCAAACTCCCGGGGTGGGGGGTGTATGTTAATGAACCACGCAGTGATCCAGGCCTGCGCATTCTCGGCGCCAGGGAGGTGTGGGTAGATGAGCCAAGACGGGGTCTCCCTCGTGCAACCCTATAAAGCCGAGTGTGGCTGGTGAAGTGGCTGGTCCGCACACACTAACGATGGTACGGAACCACGCCTGAGAGTTAGTTTTGTGTGAAAGTGTCATAGCCATGATTTCCCTCTGTAAACCTATTTCCCAACCCCCAAGTCAGTCATCCATATACTACCTTTTATATCTGTCAAATGACTTTTTTTCTATGATTTGGATATTCAGATGGGGAAAATCTTACAATGCTAGGCAAGTTAAATTGTTTTTAGAAATACATTAAAATACTTTAATTGAAAATAATAAAATAACATTGGACAGCACTAGCAGTTGGGGATGATTGCTGAAACACAGGACAGGAGAGTGAGGCTTCTCAGTTACCGCTGGGGGGTGGGGGATGGGGGAGGGCAAAGGGAAGGGATTTAAGGGTTCTGAGGACCCAATAGCCTTGTAGAGCTGTGATTTTCAAGCTGCAAAGACCATTGAAGAAGGAAGTCCTGACTAATTGTATACATCAGACAGTTTATCTCTAAATCATGGGAACTGTCCCCAGAGAGGGAGCAGAGGAACTTTCTGGCTAAGGTTCTAAGTCCCTGAAATGCGCTTCAAGAATGACCACGTGGGGTCCGTGGTGCATTTCATGTGTTTCACTCTGGTCTGTGTGGCAGGGAAAAGCCTCCTCACCTCAATCCTCATGGACTTCCTGGCCCCTCCATCAACAATTGTCAGGGACCAGGCTTCCTTATTTTCTTCTCAATCGCTTTGCAGTGCTTTTCATTGAAGCTGGGAAAGACCGAGTTTCATTCATTCATTCAGCAAATGTTTATTAAGTGCCTTCTGTGTGTTGAGCCCAGGTGCTCAGACTCTGAACAAAACAGGTGAGACTCTCTGTCCGCTTGGAGCTTGCAAGAAGCAAGATAAGTTGATACAATCTATGGACAATGTCAACCTGACAATGGTCTGGTACTCATTTCCTATAAATAGACCTTCTGACTTGATGAGAATTGTGACACACTGAGGGTCCTCCATACATGTGAAGCTCTCATTGTGGTTAGTCCATAACTTCAAAGAAAAAGGCATAGCTGGTGGAGGAACCCATATGTTTGAAAGAAGAGAAAAGAGTTCTAATTCCTTCTTATGAATTTGATGAAGTCGGTACCCAACTTCACCACAATCTATTAACCTGTTTTAACTCTCTCTCCCTGACCCTCCTCCTGTCTTCATTTCCCTCCTTCCTCACCTTCAGTTCCGTGGCCACACATTGTATTTTTTCCCTTGTCTCTGCCACAGGATCTGTTTCAATGGTTTCCAAAGCCTAAAAGAAACTGTATGTCCACCCTACATAAGCCGAAACAGACTAACACACATGTCAAATTTCTTCGCTTTTGGCTACAGCAGCCGTAATTCAATGTAGTAATGCTGACTGTTTGACCAGTTACCTATTAAGGAGTATTTGGAAGGTAATACCAGAATGCAACATAAGGCCACAAAGAATATTAGATATAACTGCATGCATGCACACACACACACTCACACATTCTAACTCATGCTTAAGTCAACTTTATCATAAACTTCTATGTATTCATGTTACAAACATGGTTTATTTATTCTCTTTTAATCCCTCTGTTTTCTTTATAGGATCTGGATTTTTAAAGCTTCTTTTTTATTATTATAGGTTATGGTTATAGTTACACTTACTGGAGGTTATTTGAGGCAATATATGGGTGAACTTTAAAAAATTTTAAGTTATGCACATATTTTAAGGTATATTTGAAAAATATAAATAGCTTATCAAAGCGTCATTTCATAGAAATTATTTAGGATGCAAACAAATTTTTAAAAAGTGAGTTGATAAAAAATATTCAGTTAATTATAACACACATGGTAATGAGATACAACAAAAATAACATAAGCTGGAAGGAACACCTAAAATTTAAGTCATTACGTTCATATATGATCCAGGAGGACCAAAAAAGGCAACTGCAGTTGGCCCTAAAGAAAGGGCCCTAAACAGGGGCACCTGGGTGGCTCAGTTGGTTAAGCATCTGCCTTTGGCTCAGGTCATGATCCCAGGGTCCTGGGATCGAGCCCCACGTCAGGTTCCCTGCTCAGCAGCCTGCTTCTCCCTCTCCCTCTGCCTGCCGCTCTGCCTACTTGTGCTCTCTGTCAAATAAATAAATAAAATCTTAAAAAAGAAAGAAAGAAAGAAAGGGCCCTAAACAAGGTATGCTCCAGTCTGACTCTGCCAACATTCCATTAGGCCTCACTAGCAGACAAATAAAATCAGGTACCAGTGGCTTAAGAAAAACAATGTGCTTTTTTTTTTCCTTCTGCAATTCAAGAAAATTCTACCATACAATTTATCAGCAGAACACTTTCTGGCTCATAGGACATCTATGTTTAATGTGATCATCGCTTTAGATCTTTAGAGTTCAGAGGCATTAGAAACATGCCAGAAATCCTCCAGGCACAGCAAAGTTGTTTCCTTTAGAAAATCACCCAGTATTTAAAAGTCTGTTTGGAAAGCTCCATATAAATCATGAGCTGTTTTTTCACTTCCCTTCAACATTTTAACTTTCAACTCTAAGAAGCCTATTTAACAGAGCTGCAAAACTTAAAATGGCTTTACTTCTATTTTTATAGGAAGGAACACCTGTATAGCCTCGGAATCACCCAGTGTTTCTCGGCATGTTTAGTACTGAGGGCTCCTGGGTGCTAGAGGCCTGTAGCACTCCCTTCATCTTTTTTTCTTTTTATAATCAAAACAGCCCCCTGCCTCCATATGCACACATTCCAAGTGTCTTCGGTGGGACAGTATTGTCCTCACTTGAGAACACAACTGCCTAACTTACTGAAAAGAAATCTGACACCCAGAAGGGAGAAGGCATTTGCCCAAGGACCTACACTGAATTGGTATTGTGTTAGCTTGCCGGGCTGTAAAGAAGACAGATGGACTGCCGCAGATCCCAGGGGATGACTGAAAGTTTACACAGGAGGTGAGGACGTGGGGGAAACCTCTCTGAAGCTGCCTCAGCGGGCCCCCTGGGGGGAGGCAGGGCGCTGTGTTCCCACTCTGACAGAACAAGGGACTCGGCCACCATGTTGTCTCTCCCAGCAACTCAGGGGTCCTGGGGCTCAGCTTTCTTCTGACAGCATCACCCTTTGCCTCTGTTTTTCCACTGTGCTTCCCCTTTATTGCCTCTGGCCCCGGTATCCTCTTTCTGACCGTCTTACATTCACACTTTTCTCAGGAAAATACAAATGGGGATCATTGGATATCACCAATATAAAGCATGCCTTTGGGGCCAAGTTTTCTTGTCTGGCCAACCTCCAGGCCACTGGCGCAGCCCAAAGCTGGCTGCTTTGGCTTAGGCCAACAGCCTATTTCCCCAGCTGGGGGCAGCAGAGTTCATAGGCATCTTGAGGTCCTATCACTTAATGTGGATTTTGAAGACCCCCAGGTTTGAAAGCCAGCTCCATCCCATAGCCCCTGTGTAACTTCAGCTGTCTGTGCGTCAGCTTCTCATCAGTAAATTGACACCTTAATAGTATAGACCTCAACAGAAGTGTGTGTGTGTGTGTGTGTGTGTGTGGTTTAAATGAGATAAGGCATTAAAAGTACTGGGCACTTAGTAAGCATTTGCTGAACACCAGCCTGTTGCTACTATTGCTATTACTATTAGTAAGTAGAAAATAGATTATTGTTTTTATTAAGTAGAAAGTTAAAATTCCTATCTCCTGACCACCACCCCACCTCTCTGCCCAGCAGTGCTTTTCAGTATCTCTATGGGCCGAAGGCAATGAAGATGAAGACCCTGGGAGGATAGAGGTGAGGTGAGGTTCTAAGTGTCCTAGTGCAAGCCTGAAATCACTTTGTTTTCTCTTTGTTTCATATTCCATTTCACACATCACTGATACAGTATAAAGAGATTCAGTGTGATTTTTAATATGGTGTTTCTTAATACAGCCATGACTGTCCTTTTTAAAGATTTTATTTATTTATTTAAGACACACAGAGAGAGGGGTGGGAGAGAGAGTGCACATGAGCAGGGGGGAGGGGCAGAAGGAGAAGCAGACTCCCCAGTGAGCAGGGAGCCTGAAGCAGGGCTCCATCCCAGGACCCTGAGATCATGACCTGAGCCAAAGGCAGACGCTTAACCGACTGAGCCACCCAGGCACCTCCAGCCATGCCTGTTTTTATAAAAAATGTCTTAAATTACTTACCAGTTCACATGTTTAATGTTTGTCCAAAAACTCTTCAGAAAACTCAGTGTCCCAGCGAGTTTCACCATGTTTCTCTCCAAGCACATGCCGAGGGGTACACATACTTCATTCTGTGTCACCATAATTCTCTTGTCTTCGTGGTTACAGGTTTTCCTTTCAGAGAGATCCAATAGAAAAACACGCAGTCAGTCAGTCGTCAGATTGTCAGATATTTATGAAATTTCATTATGTGCAAGACATGTAATAAGTGCTACAGAGGACTCAACCACACACTACTTCTATGAAACTTCATCTTCAGCCATACTAGTGATGCTTCTGAGATGTGACCCACATCTCTCAGCTGGTGAGGAGGGATGTAAACTCACTCATGCCCAAATTTCAGTGGCCTTAAGTCCCTTTCTTCCTCCTCAACCACAGAAAACACCTTCTTTTACATAGTTCCCTCTCGCTAAAGTATCTCTAGGAACTCCCAAGGTCTTGACAGGAATCCATGAATTAGTCCCAGTCGTCCCTTGCTGCTGCTGGCCAAATCACAACTCTGTCTCAGGATCCAACAAATGCATGGAGGTTTCCCTTGTAGGCTGGCACCTGCCCTGTTGCCATCGCCTCCACCAGGGTGACAGGAGGGCTGAGAATGTGCTGTGCCCAGTACCAGGGGGCATTACTGTTCTTGTGAAGACAGGAGAATCTACTTTTACTTTTGCCCATTTGGACTCCCCAAAGCAAGTTGAGCTCCCAGATATTACATACGGAGTGATACCTTCTTTCTTTTGCCACCTGAGCCAGGACTCTGCTGCCTCAGGCCTCTAGAGCTCCACAGAGGTCCTGCCTGAGTGTTACCTTATTCTCATTCTTCTCTACCATCACCACTGCCTGGGTATGGACAGAGCACAGAACCTCTGTGGCTCAATGCAAGCAGATCAGGACTGTGGCCTCCCTGAGACTGAGAGAACTTGAAGGTGGGGCTGCACTGCAAGGCCAGAGGCCCAAGTTATTCAGGAAAAGGGAGAAGAATGCACCTTCTGTGTTGTAGTCAGTTTGGAGGCAGAGGAGGTGTTCCACTGCAAGTCTGCTTCCAGCTTTTCCTGTGCATGCACAGAACCCCACATCTCATGACATGGGATGTAAACAGAGCTCTCACCTCATTTTCTGCAAGCATTCCTACAATTTGGTTTTGATTATGGCTGTATAATTTCCAAACCCCAGTTGGACAAGGATAAAATCTTTTTTGTAGGAGGTTCCTTGGCCCTTATGTAAAATCAGTAAACACGTAACAGTTCTGGAAACCCCTCCCAGTGTCATGGACGTGCCATGTTCCCTCTGACTTCCCAGCCTTGCCACGTTATTCCCTCTCCCTGTCTTCCCCTTTCCCCTCTCCTTCCTCAGGCCATTTGTTCTGAGTAATTCCTATTCTCCCTTCAGGTCTGACATCTTTCCTCTGAGAAAGCTTTACCGATCCCGGACCCCCAGTTCTGAATTGGGCGCTCTTCCCCTGTTCCCACATAACCCTGTCGGCTTTCCCTTCTCATTGTCACACTGCATTGTCCTGGCTTGTTTGACTGTCTCTCTCCCCTGGAAGATTTAATCCTGGGAGGGGGGTGGGATTATAATTATGAAAGGCCAGCCCTTGCCTAATATTCACCAGAGACGCCACCAGCATCTGTTGAGTGTGGCTTAGTTCCTCTCTCCAGGAGCCTTCTGTGTCTAAGGTGAGGAGGAGAGAAACAGCTACGTGGGCAGGATACTTTCTTTTGGTCTAAGTCACAGTCAAACAAGGAATATGGCCAAACTGTGGTATAGCCAATCTGAACCATCGTAGCAAATGATTCCATTCATCTTGTCTCCAGCCATTCCAATGACAGAGAAACCGGCTGATGACGCAATCCTGTTCTGCAAAATGGAAGGTCCTTCAGCTACTTAACCAAGGGGTGACGGTCCCATCTGTGAGAGCTAATGCTTCACATAGAGGGACTTGAACTTAGGAAGCCCTTATATTACAACCAAATAGTAAAGCTCCCCTTACAGTAGCTTTGCCAATAGTAAAACTGTTGGGATAGCTGCAAATAAAATCGGCACATTTGTAAAGAGCAGAGCAAAGTGTGACAGAGAGGAGAGCCGGAGATGAAACCCCAGCTCCACCACTCACTTTTTTGTGTGTCTCGCCTCTGGAGAAAGGGGAGCAGGCTGGAAGGAGCTCTCCTTGTTGTACCAGCACTGACATGGGGTTTCTACTGCAGGCAAACGCCCACCCCAGGCCGGCATTGGCCAGTAACAGAGGCTACGCACCTGAGATTCCTGGGATGTGGGGCTGCACAGTAGTTAGGAGATGGGGTCTCAGAGGAGCAAAGCTGGGTTTGATCCCCTGAGTGAGCCTCTTACTCACCGTGCGACCTTGGACATTTCTCTTATGTAAACCTCAGTTTCCTCATCTGTAAAATGGAGATCATGATAGAACCACCCTTATCAGGTCATTACGATGAAGTGAGAAAAGTTCTTACACATCAAGTACTCAGAACAGTGCCAGGCACACTCTCAGTAAATGTTCCCTATTCTTCCTAACTGACTACATGGTTCAAAACACATTTTTATTCTCATAATGTGTGTCTGCTTCTTGTTTGTTTGTTTAAGTAGGTTCCACGCCCAGCGTGGAGCTCCACAGGGAGCCTGAGCTCATGACCCTGAGATCAAGACCTAAACCGAGATAGGGTGGGATGGGACACTCAACTGACTGAGCCACCCAGGTGCCCCCTATATGTCTGCTTTTTTTAAAGTTAGAACAACAAATAGGGCTTCGGCCATTAGTAATAGAGCTTTTCTCACAGTGCAGCATGTTTCTGTCCCCATGTTGTCCATGGTCCTGTGAGGCTCCCACTTCTCAAACACACGTGACAGTAGCTATCTATGGCAATGGGAATCCTGCCTCAGGAGAAATATGATCAGCTCCCAGTATGTCCATTTCAAGGGAGCATCTGTGGAAGTCAGGTGACTGCACGGCATTCTGAACTCGCTCATAAGCTGTGGCAGTTGACGGTGAAAATTGAAATACCTATAAATTATTTCTTTTAAAGAAAGGAAACCATGGTGATTATTTTTTTAGAGCATTACAGTGCATTGTAAATATAAGAACTCCTTTTGAAGCTCATTTTTAAGAAGAGATATTTGTCAGTGAAGCTATATACCTTAGGTTATCACAGACTTCCGAGCATGTTTTCTAGCATTTGCTGATGAGCTACAAATAATCCTTTGTACATTCTCTGGATAACACCTTGGAAATGGAAATAAGCAAGATCTGTACTTAGCAAAATCTAGTCTTTTAGATTTTCAAAACAAACTTATAGTGGAGTAAAATAAAGAGCTTTTTAAAAAAAATAGTCCACCAGAGCTGGTGCAGCCACTCTGGAAAGCAGCATGGAGGTTCCTTGAAAAGTTGAAAATAGAGCTACCTTACGACCCAGCAATTGCACTACTGGGTATTTACCCCAAAGATACAAATGTAGTGATCCGAAGGGGCACCTACAGCAATGTCCACAATAGCCAAACTATGGAAAGAGCCTAGATGTCCATCAGCAGATGACTGGATAAAGAAGATGTGGTATATATATACAATGGAATATTATGCAGCCATCAAAAAATGAAATCTTGCCATTTGCAACGACGTGGATGGAACTAGAGGGTATTATGCTAAGCGAAATACGTCAATCAGAAAAAGACAAGGATCGTATGATCTCACTGATATGAGGAATTTGGAGAAACAAGACAGGATCATAGTGGATTGTGTGAATTTCAGAGTTTTCAAAGATGTTGCAAGGACTATGAAGAACTTAGCTTACTATTTAAGGCAATTTGCCTATGTTTTTGTTAGATGATAACCATCATTTGTCACATGATAACCATCATTTGTCACATGATAATTATTTGCCATGATAATTTAAAAATAAAACTAATTATCAGTTCAAAGCAGCATCTCAAGCCCTTGTTTTCAACCTCTCCCAACCCCCTGCCTACCTCCTAGAATAGAGATGAGAGTCGGTGAAATGCTAGGCAGATTTGCCACTGAGAGAACTGAGTCACTCTCACAGTGTCCTTGGTGATGAAAATCTTTCTTATGTTTGTATTGTAGAGTTGTAGTAATAAAAATGATTATCAGCATTATTAGAAAATTTGGAAATTATAATGGAATTAAATTTAAGCTATAGAGTAAAAGTCTATATTGCTTTTTTACTCTTTTTTGTTTCCACAGAAGTAAAATAAAAACTTAATATTATTACAAGTTTCAACTGTTAGTGGCTTTATTACTTTGTACTACAGCCGAAACAGTAAAATTGTGTGATGGTTTTGATCAGTTTCCCTGCTTTTACTCTCTCCACAGGGCCTTCTTAGAAACAAGCATGGTCTTGTTGGTCACCTTGCCCAATACCCTTTTCCACAGGATTAAGCACAAACTTCTCAGATGCAACTTCTTTCTCTACAACAGATCCAAACCACCTCCTTTACCTGAACTCCTCTTGCCTCAACTTTGTACTCCAGCAAATTGGACTGTTCACAGAATCATCTCTACCTGTTGAAATCCTAGCCATCTTCATTGCTACTAGCCACTGTTTTCCCTATGCTTACTGTGTGCCAGATAACGCCTTCAGCACACCCCAGGGCACCTTCTGGTGTAACCCCCATCACAACCCAGGAAGTGAGTAATAACACAATACCTGAATCTAAAACATAGAAAGGTAAAATGACTCGCTTCAGGTCACACCTCTAGTGCATGGGATGGAGCTGGGAGTAGAAGACAGGTCTGTGAATTCCACGCTCTAAGCACTTCACTGCCTGGTACTTTACAACTTTCTCAAGAGCAGCCTCAGCTGTAAAGTCTTGCCTAATTTCCCATCTGGTTTTGATAGCTCACTCTTTAGAACTGGAGACCGGGGACTATTTTATGTTCATCTCTGTGCCCCTAGCAGCACCTCCCACAGGCTGGATCACATAACGGGAATCCCTATGTATCTGTTAAATCAAGTTTTCCTGGAGAACAACTTGCCAGAGAATGTCATGGTCCTGATAGTAAATTCAGTGGAAGTTCAGAGGAGAGTCGCAGATGGCTTCCTGGGGGTGGAGCTCTTTGAAAACCGGGGCTGTTTTGGTGGACTCCAGAAGTGGTGATAATGTAAGTGAAATCAAGGGAGGAGGAAGGACCGTGGCATCCGCGAGGAACTATGAAAGAAGCAGTGCCTGGTAGAGTCAGTAACTTAATGTGCTTTGGGGAAGGACATGAGATTAGATAGATTAAATGGGCTTTATGGGTTATGGGATGACACGAGTGCCAGGCAGAGGAATGTGCTGTTCCTTTTATATTCTTCTGTGACACTATGTTCCTGATATTCATCTATGTTGTTGTGTGTCGCTTTAGTTCATTCATTTTCAACATTGTATAATACTCTATTGTATGACTAATACCACAGTTTATCTATTCTAACTTGGATGAACGTTTGGGTTATTTCAAGTTTTTTGACTATTATGAATTTTGCACCTATGAATGTCCTTGTACGTGCCTCCTGGTGTGTACAGCTAATGGCTGGGTCACATGGCGGGTACCTCTTCAAGTTTTTTAGATAAGGCTGAATTGTTTTCCCAAGTGGTTATAACAGTCTACACTCCCACCAGCAGTATATAAGAGTTTCTCTGCCTCCACATTCTTGCCAACACTTGATTTGGTCATACTTTAAAATTTTTGCCAATTTGGGGAGTGTGAAATGTTATCTCAAATTTTCTCTTTATGTATTCTGACATTTTTTATTATTGGACTTTTTACCCACAGTTTGTGCTTTTAGTGTCTTGTTTAAGAAATAGTTCCCCATCATCAGGCCACAAAGATAATCATCTTCTAAAAGCTTTATAGTTTTGCCTTTCACATTCAAGCCTCTAATCCACCTGGAATTTCCATTTAGATGTGTGTTTGGGAGTGTTCTCTTTTTTCCTATGCTCCTTCCCGTGTTTGTTAAACTGTTAAAAATGAAGGCGTCTGGTGTTTAATCTCTATAGCATTTTTTAATGACTAAATTTAATTTCTTTAATGGTTATAGAACCATTCAGGTTTTCTATTTTTTCTTGAGTCAATTTTATGGTTTATATATATATATATATATATATTTTTAGAATTTGTCCATTTCTCCTAAATTTTCAAATGTATTTGCAACAGTTCATAATATCCTCATAATTTAAAAAAATCTCTGCAGCATCTGTAGTGGTGTTTCCTTTTTATTCCTGATTTTGTTTATATATGTTCTCTATTTTTTAATTGATCAATCTTTATGTAAATTTAATTTATGCCTTTTCAAATAGCCAATTTAGGACTTTGTTGATTCTCTTTATTTTCTACTTGTTTTCTATTTCACAAATTTATGCTCTTTATTATTTTCTTCCTCTTCTTTCTCAGTTTATCCTGTTTTTTTTGTAACGTCTAATGTTTAGGCTTTTTTCTTTTCTAACGTAAGTATTAAAAACTGAATTTAGGGGTGCCTGGATGGCTCAGTCGGTTGAGCGTCTGCCTTTGGCTCACGTCATGATCTCAGGGTCTTGGGATCGGGGCCCCATATCGGGATCTCTGCTCAGCAGGGAGTCTGCCTCTCCCTCTCTCTGATCCTCCTCCACTTGTGCTCTCTCTCTCTCTGTCTCAAATAAATAAAATCTTTAAAAAAATTTTTTAAAAATAAAATAAATAAAAACTGAATTTATCTATAACTATCAATTTAACTTTATCCCACAAGTTTTGATATGCAGTATTTTTTTTAAAGATTTTATTTATTTTTGTGTGAGAGAGAGAATGCGTGTGCATGAGCGAGCGAGTATGAGCGGGGGAGGGGCAGAGGGAGAAGCAGACTCCCCACTGAGCAGGGAGCCCCACACAGGACTTAGTCCCTCCCAGTATGTAGTATTTTGTTATCATTCCATTCTCAATATTTTCTCATTTTCATTATAATTTCTTTATTGATCTATGAATTAGATGTTTCTTTCTTTGTCTTATTCTTTGATTAATAGTCAATTAATTTAAATTTAAAAGATCAAATTCCCCTAAATTTCTATAACATTTACATAGTTATTCAAATTCCCTTTGATATTTTAAATTATGATTATAAATTCAGCATATCTGATTCTCTCAAACACTTTGAATATCTAAAATGCAGACTTAAACATCAAAATCAACAAGAACTTTCTAAGCATGTGAGTCAGACTTATCAACTGTGTAGTTCAAATTCTCTTAACTGGTTCACATATCTAAAAACACGGGCCAAGCCACACTATGATAGCAGAACTCATTGATATATAAAAGTGTAATTGTTATCTTAAAAAATACCTTCCCTAAAATTGTAAATTTATTTATAAATAATGGAATAGAATGCCCTTCTTAAATGAGCAGAATTTACTCAAAAGTAGGATCAACAGACCAGCAACATCAACATTACCTAAGAACTGGCTAGAAATGCAGACTGTCAGACCCACCTGAAACCTCCCGCATCAGAACCTTTAACAAGATCTCCTTTTAATATGTCTCATGGAGCGCTGTGAATTGTGTAAGACTGTTGAATCACAGACCTGTACCTCTGAAACAAATAATACATTATATGTTAAAAAAAAAGATAGTAGGAAGGGAAAAATGAAGGGGGGGAAATCGGAGGGGGAGACAAACCATGGGACACTATAGACAGAAAAAAACTGAGGGTTCTAGAGGGGAGGGGGCAGGGGGATGGGTTAGCCTGGTGATGGGTATTGAAGAGGGCACGTATTGAATGGAGCACTGGGTGTTGTACGCAAGCAATGAATCATGGAACACTACATCAAAAACTAATGATGTAATGTATGGTGATTAACATAACATAATAAAAAAAAATATATGTCTCACAGACCTCCATTCTAAGGTGACTTCAAGGAGGCTGGAAAATGGGAGAGGCAGAGCCAGGCCTAATGGAAGGCTATGTCTGGGATTTATCAGGAAGTGAAGAGAAGTTTCAGGCAGTTCCCGATGGGGAGTCTCCCCCTTTCCTATTTCCACACCTCCATTTCCTGAAAACGCACAGGTGAAAATGGGCAGGCAGAAAGGAAAGCGGAAGCAAGAACTAAGGCTCCCTTGTCTGAGGCTAGAATATTGACTTGTCAGACTCAGCCAGTGTTGACACCTGATTTCCTGTGCCAAGTGAGCTTGTGTCGGCGGCTGCCTGATGAGAACCATTAAGTCGGTAACAGACTGTATTTCCATTTAGTGGCCTTTTCACCAACACACAAGACGTCAGTCGCACGGCAAGGTCATTAAATTGTTGGCCTAATTGATTGGTCTAATTATCCTCACCTAAGGAAGAAGAATTTGTTACTGGGGATAAAAAGGCACTGGCTGCGAGGCAGTATTTCTGGATTATAATCTTGCTCCAGACTCTGACCCTGCTGTGAAAGCTTGACGAACTCTCCCTTAATTTCTCTGGACCACAGATTACTTACTGAGCAGGGGAATTAGTTCCAAAATAGTGGGTTTTCCAAGATTTCCTGATTTCAGGCTACCCAGGCTATCCCGGAGTCCTGTGCTTTTCTAGAATCTTCCCATACCATTTATTAAATAATACTGTGTGTGATCTGAGCTGTTCTTACGATTTGGCTCGGCAACAGAACCCGTTGAGCTTTTTGCTCAGCACTGTAAATTCTAATCCCTATATTACCTCTACCACCCTCGAGAATCGAGAAGAAAATTTCCTGGAGAACAGTTCAGTGTAGGGAGACTTACTAGCTACTGACTTCCAGTGAATTCATGATATGAAGGGGAGTCGCAGACTCTGGATCTTGCTGCCTGAGTTGGAATCCCTCCTCAACCACTTACTATCTGGTTTTGGGTAAGTTAATTAATTTCCTTATGCCTCAGCTTCTGCACCTGTAAAGTGAGGCGAATAATAGGAAATACCTCACAGGGTTGGTGTGAGGGTTAAATGAGACAAAAAATGTTTGGCATGTGGTAAGCACTCTTATAAGCCGTGCTTATGAAAACATTCAAGCTGAATGTAAAGTACCCACATTAAATGCTCATTTTGGTACATAGGTTATCCCAGCATATTTTAAAAGCAGATTTTTTTTTCATGCACTCTAGGGAAAACAAAACTACCTCTTGGTACTTAATTGTAGTGGCTATATGTCACACAACATGGAGAATTCCTGAATCATTGATCTGGGTTTTCTTTACCTGAACTCATTGCTCTGAGAAGAAAACAACTACATTATGGCTGACAATTGACTCTGACTTTTTCTTTTAACAGCAGTAGGACTTTTAATCCTTGCATTCAGAGTAATACCTGCCAATCACCTTTTTGCCTAATTAAATTTACCTGGAGTTCATTTTAAAGAAAATAATTTGTTCAGCCAGAAGTGGTTGCATATTTATGCTACAATTAGTGAAAAACTCCACAAACGAACCCTTCCCCCTGAGCCTCAGTAAAGAAAGGGGAATGCAGTTGAGAGCCTACAAGATTTCAGAGCAATTAAGCCTAGAAATGCAGGTGTTGGAAACACCTGTTTCCCCCTTCCTCCCATGCGGACTGCCCTGGCCACCCCTCATCAGTAGGTTAAAATAATTAACTTACCCTATTGGCAGAAAAGCCCAAGAACTGCTAAGGGCAACAAGTCTCCTTTTCTCCTGTTTCTCAGATTAAAAGAGAAAAATAAAAAGAGTCATGGGTGGTCTGCAAACAGGAGGGGGGAAAAAAAACTTTCCTCTTCTAAAAAAGAAAAAGGACAAAATCAAGTGACAAGAAGAAAGACATTGTCTCCCTCAAGCAGACTAAGTGGCTTGCTTAGGTTCAGAATTCTATGTTTGTTTTGTGAGAGTGATTGCAGCGCTGTTAAGGAGCATGAAAAAGCCTATTTTAAGGGATATTTATGTGAAGAAATAAAGCAATTGGGGAGGATGTGATTTTGCCTGACCTGCCTTTTGTGAGTACCTGCAAACTTATATTAAATCTCAACAACAGAGTTCCTCACAAAGATAAACTGTGGAAATTTTATTGGGGCTTTAAAAAATGGATCGTCTATAGCGAGGAAACCAAGAAATTGTTGGAGGGGGGAAGAAAGTTCATTTTGGCAATTTGAATCAATTCAATTTTAGCCTTTATGCTTTGTGTGTTTCTTGGTTTTGTTTCCCTGAGTTCCATTAAGGCCACCTTTGAATACTATTTGCCATAACTAGAAAAGATTGGGAAGGTAATTTTGTGTTTATGATCACTGGCACTATATCCATTTGAAGCACAAATTTTGGAAACTTTCAGCATTTTAATTGGAATAGGTATTTTTGGAAGATGGAAGGGATGGTACAGGTAAGGGATCTGCTGAAGTTGGAAACTGGTTCAGTATACATGCAAATATGCATAGGCATTTATACTTTCCATTTTTCTAAAGATGATTTAAGGTGACTTCAGTTAGATTTCGGACTTTAAAAGTTTTCTCACAATGTCCACATGAAATACAGATTATAGGGGCACCTGGCTGGCTCAGCTGGTGGTAGAGCATGCAACTCTCCATTTCCTGTCGTGAGTTCAAGCCCCATGTTGGGTGTGGAGCCTACTTAAAAAAATAAAATAAAAATGTTTAAAAAAAAAAAAAGAAATACAGATTATAGGAAGCCAAGAGACTACTGCATACTGTTAATTCAACCCTTACTTCTGACCAATACATTTATTTATATAATGCCTTACAGTGTTAAAAGCATTTTTCCATTTGAGGTATGTAAGGCAGGTCTCGGGACACCTATCCTGGGGAGGAGGAAATTAAAGGGATGGGTAGAGCCATCCATGGAGAGGGGAGAGCGGCTCTCCTTATGCAGGGAGCCCTAGGCAGCTGGCCATAGATTAAGTGATAAAACTGAGACTCCTGAACCACCGCCGCCACCGCCCCCTATCTTCTCCCCACTAGCACAGCATTTTCATAAACCAGGGTTAGGCTCCTCATTCACGGGGCAAGCTCCTGAGAGCGGCAGTATTTTCAAATGACCAGCAGGTGGCGGAGTAAACCCTGTTCCCAAATCCATTCCCGGGGATGTTTAAATTATTTGAAAACTAACGGATTAAAAAATTCAGTATCAGCCCAAATAAATTTAGCATTCAAGGTTCCATTAAAATAATACTATTTAATATAAAGACTTAAGTCCACTGTCAAGCTAAATGCTGACTATAAGGCACACTGGCACTGTTTTTTCTTAGCATTGTAACATATTCCAAAGTCATTTTTTTTTAATTACAATTCTTTCCTTTCCTTTCACTGTACTACTGGGTTGGAGAGAAATGATGGCTTCTTACTCATCTGAGTTTATTTTCTCTATTAAGAAATCTCTGTAATGGTTATCTAAGTGTGACATGAATCCACGAAACACTACAGCTCTGTCTGAGTTTAGGGATGTCTTTATTAAGTGTTCACTGTTAACCACTAGTTTCCCAGCTCCTCCTACCCTGGCACTATGGGAGGCTACATTACACTCCTGTCTGCATCCCGAGTTGCTCCACAGGCAGGTGGATTGAAGAAGCCTCGCTCCTCACCAGAGCCTTCCTCTCCTTCATAGTGTCTTTCTTCACAGTGCTATGACTAGGGTTTGTAAACCTTGAGAACACACATTGTCCCTAAACTCTTTTGTCAAATAGTTTCTTCAGCTATTTTCATACATTCTTGGCAAGCACCAGTAATGATTAAAAGGGGTTTCCATCCAAACATATTCAGCAATTTTTACTTAAAACACAATCATATACAAGTATTATACCCATACACATTCTCATTTCCACACATAGATGCATTTGCCATTGCATACAGGTGTAGATATTTGCATACATTTGTATAAATATCAAATCTCATTGCAGTGAATTTCATTGAATTATCCAACTCCCCATATTGTGTTGGAATTTTATGCCTCAAGTATGTTTTAACTAAATGAAAGGAACTAGGTTATAAGTAATAGGAACTAAGTGATACCACCTACTTCCTATCATGTATAACTTAGGGACATGGAAATATTTTATCTGCAGTTTATTTATTTGTTTATTTTTAAAGATTTTATTTTTTAAAGTAATCTCTACACCCAGACATAGGGCTTGAACTCACAACCCCAAGATCAAGAGTCATACGCTCTACCACCTGAACCAGCCAGGTGCCCCTCTGCAGTTTGATTTTTTGATATGAACTTTGCATATTTATATAGACATCCACAAGTGAATTGATTAAAGAAAATGCACATTGAAAATATACATGTTAATATCTATTTATATAGGTTTTGTCTTTTCAGAAAAAGATTTCAAAAGGATTTACAGAGTTACATGAGAGTTCATAGAGAGTCACTAGGGACTTCAGAGATTTTAAGGATGAAACGCCAAGAATGGTTAAGGGCTTTGCTCAAAGGCATAGAGTTAACTAGAGATTGAAGAAGGACTGGAATAGGAAGTGTTCATCAAATGTTTGTGAATTAAATAAATGGAAAATAATTCAGTGAAACTTTAAAAGATGCATAGCTGCTCACCTATTGTGAGCAGATATTATAGAAATCAAGAGAGGTGAGCAGCTATTATAGCAATCAAGAGAGTAGAAAGGCTTATGAGAAGAGGTAGAAATATATATGTTTGTGGTCTTCTATAGCTGGTAGACGGGGCAGGCATAGTTACTGATCATGGTACTTGTTACTGGATATTTAGAACAGAGCACTCTCTTTGGAAACTTGAGAGCAATGCCTTCCTCCCAATTCCAGAGCATTTTGGAGAATGAAATAGAGTTCAATGAGAGCTGGGAAAAGAACCCAGGAATCCTTGCATTTCATCTCCTTTATGTATCAAGGAGATAATTCTAGCTGAGGACAAAAATCCAGTAACTATTTCATTTATGCTATAAATATTTTAATGCAATTATCTGCCAAGATTTATTAAAATTTATTAATAACTGACCCTTCTATAATTACATAATACCTTCTGTGAGTTAATATGTATTTAAGCTGACCAAATAAAGGTAAATGTTAATAGTGAGCCTTAGCCGTCTACTTGTTGTGCTCCAAGTCACCTTAGTTACCAGTTGAATAATGGGGCTTATTTAGTATACTTCAAATCCTGTCATTTTTAAATGAAATCAAGAGAATCAAACAGTACAAAAGAATCCACCAGGAGTGGAAAACAAGTGTGTTGATGGTGACTTCAGAAGTCATTTTGCCTTTCCCTGAAATAGAAAATTCTATTTCATAACCATGTTAAACTCCTTCTGTGCCAGTTCCCCCATTGACAAGTACATCACACACACACACACACACACACACACACACACACACACACACACTTTACAAAAATGCTGAATTCTTCTCTCCAGGGTTATTTTTTATTTTGGAACAACACTAAACCTACATAAAATCTGCTTTAAGACTGTACACATATTGTTTGCTTTTCCAACATTATGTGTTTCTTTATTTTACAGATTGGGTTGAGAGCTGGAAGATTTTTTTTTTCCTGTTTCATCTTAAAAGCCTAAGGATCAATGCCAATTGCATACTTAGATATCAAGGCAACTTTTCCAGCTGTGCTCCAACTGTTTTGTATTGTGCTCACTACCATGTTCTTGGTGCCATTTTTCTGATTTGAGTGAAACCTATGCAAGACATTAATTGTGTCTCATTACTGGTCCTTGCTCTTCTTTTCAATTCTGGTATATATGAATGCTCCAAAAGAAATACAACTGATAAACAAAACAGCAGTGTATTCTTCTGTACATTGTTCATGAGGCAAAGAGTAAGTGAGAAATTCATATTTGCCAGTGTATTTCAGGACATTTTGTGGGATCCTTTAAAAAAAAGTCTATTGCTTTATTTCTACCACAATACCACTTCAGATCTAAATGTTGGAGTTTTTTTAACCAGAAGGGTAATAATTCTTTTGATTAAAATATTGCAGAATTTTGTAGAGTATTATCCAATACTAACAGAATAAAATATGCTATTACAAAACTGGGAGAAATGCAAAATAGAAAAATATAGATGTCATTAGAATAGTTTCTGATAATTTACTACTAAAACAGTATTTTGGCCTGTGTTATCTAGTCTGGATTCAAAGCAGTCAAAGGAGTGAGCTAGTAGAACCCACATTTCAAGTCACATTTAAAGCATTTTCTAAATCTTTGGCATAAAAATGCTAATTTTGATTTTAAATTTGATAAATTCTGCTTTAATATGGAGGTCATAAGAGAACAATTACTAAATGATGGAAAAATCATTTATTCAGAGAACCCTTATAATCTCCAGAGGCAAATCATGAATATCAGGACCAAACCCTTCAAGCATTACGTAGCACCACCTTAAAAGTAACTTTCTCTTTTGTTCAGCCAGAGGATACCAGATATTATAAGAAATGTGAAGTCCATCAGCTATTAATTTCAGGCCTGACTAAATAAGAGCTAATATAATTGGAGTACTTTTATCAGACAGCAATTTCTGGAATAAAATACACATCATATAGCAAAGTTTTAAGAATTACAGAGAACATTAATTCAAAGTGATAAAATTTTTGGATTCCAACAGAACTTTTAAAATTTACATATATTTCCATATGTCCAAATGATTGATAATCTCACATTGTTGAGTAGGCCGTGGCAGAGTACAATACATATTTGACATTTTGTGCATCACCATGAACTTATTTTAACACTAAATTTTTTGTAGGCTTAAGTGTGTTTCCTGCAGTTTTATTCATGGAGAAAACAGAATACTTGTAGTGGAAATAAAAATTCATCCTCAGAGATAACATCATTAAGGGGAAAAAATATCTTGATAATTACTAATTGATTTTCATAACACATTCATTGTATAAGAGTATTTTAGAGGGCCAATGGCCTGAAATTATATTTTCTTACATTGAAAAAGGTTAATTAGGAATTGAGCTCAAAGTTAGTTTTTTGAAGGTCAGCTGCTATGCTGTTGGGTCCTGTGACCCTGTCTCAAGTAATCATAGCATTAACATACAAGTTATAGCTTTCCTTTCACTTAATGACATAATCTCTTTAATTGGTGTCGGGAAGCCTGCATGTGAAGGAACCATGGAAAACACCTAGAGACTATAATTTTACTCTCTCCATTCACAGGGCAAATGAAACAAGCCTTAAGAATGTACGAAAGACTCATTACAATCCCTTGGCTGTCAACACAAAGCCCTCACATTTCAACCAAGAGTTTTAGGAATGATCAATTCTGTTTAGTTCTAACTTTGGCTGGTGAACTATTAACCTTTTCAGAAAAACCGTTGAATGCTAAATGTCAGATAATCTTCTATGAGAAAGCTAAGAGAGTAGATAATGTGGTTTAACTGATTAGACATCAATGTGAGAAGGTAATATTTGCAAAGTTATTAAGCATGCTCTCTGAAAGAAACTATTGGAGTGAGACTCCCTAACCCTCGCATTTCTACAACCTCTGACATCATTCTCATAAATCCCCTGCGCCTCATCATGCAGACTTGATATGGCCCATTTTCATTTGAGAGTTTAAATTCACCTTTTACAGAGAACTGATCAGCATTGTTGTGATCCTGTTTTCCCAACAGATTCTGCTTAGTAATAAAGAAAGCTACTGTGAAGTAACCCTTGAAATACCCATTATGAAACTTGCAAGGATAGGCTTTGGGAGAAGGAAGAAAGGAAAACTAAAGTTTGCTAAGCCTCTCAGCATCAGTTTAACAAGTGCTCGCTGCAAAATGGAAGGGCCCTGGGTCTGTTGTTAATGGAGTTCCTGTCCTTACAACACTATTTCAGTATTGTCACCTTTTATGATCCTTTTACCTCTTGAGTTCTGAGATGACTCTTTAAAAATTAGGTTAACCATCCAACCAAGAAGTACTATGCCTGGACTGCTTTGTGCTCAGGCCTCAATTGGGTGCCATCAACAGTCTGGCAAATATGGGGATGTGCCTTCTAGCAGAGTTATGAAATCATCAGTTGGAACTCGTTCGTATTTGGTTCTGATATAAATACTGGACTCTGCCTCTTGTGCCCTGTCTAGAAAAAAACTGTACCCTGAAGGTGTGGGAAGAGAGAATGTGGGTAGAAAGGACAGGCAGGTGTTTGTGATTGCAGACAGTACCGTACTGCCTTCCTATGACAACTACCAGTCAATCGCAACACTGTGTATTGACATGTCTTTAATCATGGCTCTGTCCAGATAATACACTGGTCTTAGGGCATCTGTTTTGTGTTTTGTATAATCTTCTATTTTTCTGCCCAGATGCATAGTACACCCACTCAAGGCTGGAAAGCCAGAAAATAACTTATTTGCCCCATTATTCTAATTTAGTCACTACCACAATTTTATTAATCAGCAAAATAATGATGCACAAATGCCTGAACTATAATTTGCTTTGTTTCACTCTGTGCCAATTTGGTGCAGTCTCAGTAATATCATAGTTTCATTATGCCCTGAAAATTGAATTATTTTTTCACCTTCAACCACTCAATAAAACCAACAATCTTCTTTTCCCATCAAGAGTTTTTAGCAAAATCTGAACTCTATCATCTAAGTTAAATGGTAACTTATAATGGGGAATTTGCATTCTTTTATTACCTGGGAGCTTTCTGCAGGAAGAGGAAATAAAATCACCTATTAATGCCCCTGCATATCTAGTGCCACTGCATCCTAAGATCTATCAGTATTTGTTCACTCCCTTCAAGAAAAGTCCTAAGAGTGATATCCCTGAGATAGCAACATAGGTCATTCCTGACTTCACTCCCCCTCACAAGAACCAACATCTATTCAAGAACAAGACACCACTGAGGGAATCCTAGAACATGGGGCTGAGGCTGAGGAATACCCTGCACCTCAGAGACCAAGACAGACTGCATTAAAAGGGTAAGAAAAGTGACCTAATCTCCTCTCACAGGACAGCACAGTACTACACAGAGAGGTCTCCCCTGAGCCACTACTTCCTCCAGTGGAAAAAGAGAACCAGGGGTACAACTAGCCTCCCCCAGTATGGTGGGTCACTTTTTGGGAGCCCCTACTCTGATCTCGAACCCTGAAGATTGCAGGGAAATTTGTGGGGCTAAGCTGCTGGGCATCTGACTGTGATAGAGAAGCAAGAAATGGCTTGCAATGACCATCATGTGGATCTTGGCAGACTGAGTTCATACCTGCAGTGCCCAAGTAGTAATCCCAAGCAGCAGTTTTGCTCATCTGCAGAACCAAGTGAGGAGGACACTCTGACCAGGGAACTCAGTGGGATGCAGATCTGCATGATTCAGATCCTCAAATATAGAGTTTTGCTGGCCCTAGAGTTTGCCCATACCCAGGCAAGGTGCTGAGTCACAGACCCACCCACTGTTAAGAGTCCTTCTAGGAACATCACCAAAGGCAAGGGAAGCAAGGGCAAAAATGAACGATTGGGACTTCATCAAGATAAAAAGCTTTTGCACAGCAAAAGAAACAACAAAACCAAAAGACAACCAACAGAATGGGAGAAGATATTTGCAAATGACATATCAGATAAAGGGCTAGTATCCAAAATCTATAAAGAACTTATCAAACTCAACACCCAAAGAACAAAGAATCCAATCAAGAAATGGGCAGAAGACATGAACAGACATTTTTCCAAAGAAGACATCCAAATGGCCAATAGACACATGAAAAAGTGCTCAACATCGCTCAGCATCAGGGAAATCCATATCAAAACCTCAATGAGATACCACCTCACACCAGTCAGAATGGCTAAAATTAACAAGTCAGGAAATGACAGATGTTGGCGGGGATGCGGAGAAAGGGAAACCCTCCTACACTGTTGGTGGGAATGCAAGCTGGTGCAGCCACTCTGGAAAACAGTATGGAGGTTCCTCAAAAAGTTGAAAATAGAGCTACCATATGATCCAGCAATTGCACTACTGGGTATTTATCCCAAAGATACAAATGTAGGGATCCGAAGGGGTATGTGCACCCCGATGTTTATAGCAGCAATGTACACAATAGCCAAACTGTGGAAAGAGCCCAGATGTCCATCAACAGATGAATGGATAAAGAAGAGGTGGTATATATATACAATGGAATATTATGCAGCCATCAAAAGGAATGATATCTTGCCATTTGCAACGACGTGGATGGAACTGGAGGGTGTTATGCTGGGTGAAATAAGTCAATCAGAGAAAGACATGTATCATGTGATCTCACTGATACGAGGAATTCTTAATCTCAGTAAACAAACTGAGGGTTGCTGGAGTGGGGGGTGGGGTGGGAGGGATGGGATGGCTGGGTGATAGACACTGGGGAGGGTATGTGCTATGGTGAGCGCTGTGAATTGTGCAAGACTGTTGAATCTCAGATCTGTACCTCTGAAACAAATGCAATATATGTTAAGAAAAAAAAAAAGAAGAAGATAGCAGGAGGGGAAATCGGAGGGGGAGACGAACCATGAGAGACGATGGACTCTGAAAAACAAACAGGGTTCTAGAGGGGAGGGGGTGGGAGGATGGGTTAGCCTGGTGATGGTTATTAAGGAGGGCACGTTCTTCATGGAGCACTGGATGTTATGCACAATGAATCATGGAACACTACATCAAAAACTAATGATGTAATGTGTGGTGATTAACATAACAATAAAAAAATTAAAAAAAAAAAGAGTCCCTTCTAGGGGTGTCTGTGTGGCTCAGAAGTAACCCTTGAAATACCCATTATGAAACTTTTGCAAGGATAGGCTTTGGGAGAAGGAAGAAAGGAATTCTAAAATTTGCTAAGCCTCTCAGCATCAGTTTAACAAGTGCTCACTGCAAAATGGAAGGGCCCTGGGTCTGTTGTTAATGGAGTTTCTGTCCTTATAACACTATTTCAGTATTGTCACCTTTTATGATCCTTTTACCTCTTGAGTTCTGAGATGACTTTTTAAAAATTAGGTTAACCATCCAACCAAGAGGTATTATGCCTGGACTGCTTTGTGCTAAGGCCTCAATTGGGTGCCATCAACAGTCTGGCAAATATGGGGATGTGTCTGACGGTTAAGTGTCTGACTCTTGATTTTGGCTCAGGTCATGATCTCAGGGTCATGAGATTACACCCCACATTGGGCTCTGAGCTGGATGTGGAGCCTACTTGGGATTCTCTCTCCCCCTCTTCTGTCTGCCCCCACCCCTCTAAAAAAAAGTCCCTTCTAGCCCTATCTAACCAGAAAGGCAGTGACAACTCCTGGAAGCTGTGTGGCCCAGTGGTGCTTGAGCTATGAGGTGGGTGGGCAGAACTGATCACCCCCAGAACAAAGCCAATACTGGACATGAAGTCTTCCAAAGCTATGCACAGGCAGGGGATTAATTCTTAGCCAAGGCTAAGGGTAGCTCCTAGTCCCTTCGAAATGGAGAGCCTATTTGGGAAATGGAGAGGAGCCTAGGACATTCCCCCCTCCATCCTGCCCAGGAAAGAGCACTGTGGAGCATATTCTGGTCTTATCTGCCCAGAAGGGTTGGTGACAACTCTTGGGAACTATGTGGCCTAGTGGAGCTCCAGCTAAGAGAAGTATAGACAGAGGTGATAGTTTGCAGAGAAAAGCCCAGTGGCCCTGTTTGGCCAGCAAACTTGGGGTGTGAGTCAGCTTGAGTTAAAACAACAAAGAACTTTAGAGCTGCTTCTCCTGCTGTATCTGAGCGGGGGATCTAATTTGTAGCCCTGCTCATTGCTGAATATAGCTTTAGCCTGTCTGACCAGGGAACTTAACCAGAGCACACAGGAAGCTGTGTAGCTCATTCAACAGCCCTCTACCTAATAGCACTTGAACAGAGAGCACAGCTTGTGGCTTCCCCTGTCTTCAGAGCAAAACCTCACCAGACCAGGAAATTCAGTGCACATTCAGGCCTGATTCAGACCCCTAAACAATGACCTCTATAGGACCTGAGCCCTGGCCTGCTGTTCTACCAGGGCAGGGAAGCTAATTTATAGCCCGCCTACTATTGAATATAGTACCCAGTCCCAACCATCTAGTCAGCCTGACCAGGGAATTCAGGCAGCTGTGGAGCCCCTCTTACAGCCCCCTTTGACTAGTAGGGAACAAGCCTGCAGTTCATTCCAGCTGTTCTCAGCCAGTGGCACATCCCTGCTCCCTGTCCTCAAAGCTCAAACAGTTGCCACACCCAAAAGTAGACTATAATACTGGGCCTTACCTGCCCAAGATTACCAGCTGGAATCTGAAACCAAACTGAGCTGGCCAGTGAAGAACTGTCTCTTCCCAAGCAAACCTATAAAGTCTGGAAGAGGAGCCCTGTTATCTAAATGTCAGATAACAATGTAAGGAATCAAGGATCACAAAAAATCAGGTAAAATATGACACTTTCAAAGGAAACTAATAAAGCTAATCATAACTGACTCTAAAGAAACGGAGATCTATGAACTGTCAGACAAAGAATTCAGAATAATCCTCTTAAGGAAGTTTAGTGAACTACAAGAAAACATAGACAACTAAATGAAATTAGGAAAAAATTAGACGAATAAATCAAGAAGTTTGACAAGGAAATAGCAACCATCAAAAACAAAAATAAACAAAACCCCAGAAATCCTAGAGTTGAAGAATATAATAACTAAACTGAAGGATTCAATAGAGAATTTCAAAAGTAGACTTGACCAAGCAGAAGAAAGAATCAGTGATCTGAAGGATAGCACACTGGAAATTACACAGTCAGTGGATCAAAAAGAAAAAAAGAATAAAAAAAGAGCAAAGAAAGCCTGCAGGAATTATAGGACACAATGAAAAGTAACAATATTTACATCTTAGGAATTCCAGAAGAGGGAGAGAAAGAGACTATATTTAAAATGATAATGGCTGAAAACTTCCTAAATATGGGAAAAGAAATGAATATCCAGATCCATAAGGCCCAAAAGATCCCAAATAGGTTGAACCTGAATAGAGCCACACCAAGGCATATTAAATTAAATTGTCAAAAGTCAAAGACAGGGGCACCTGTGTGGCTTGGTCCGTTGAGCCTCCGACTCTTGGTTTCGGCTCAGGTAATGATCTCAGGGTCCTGGGATTGAGCCCTGCATTGGGCTCAGTGCTCAGTGGGGAGTCTGGGCTTCTCTGCCTCTCTCTCCCTCTCCCTCTGCCCCTCCCCCTGCTCAAGCACTCTCTCTAAAATAAATAAATAAGTCTTTAAAAAAAGTCAAAGACAAAGAAAGAATTTTAAAAGCAGCCAGAGGAAAAAAAAGAGAAGTTACATGCAAGGGAAACCCCATGAGACTATCAGTAGATTTCTCAACAGGAACTTTTCATGCCAATAGAGAATGGCATGACATATTCAAAATATTGAAAGAAAATAACAGTCAACCCAAGAATTCTATACCTGGCAAAGCTGTCCTTCAGAAACAAAGGAGGGACAAGACTTTCCTGAACAACCAAAAGCTGAGGGGATTCATTACCACCAGACTTGCCTTACAAGAAATGCTAAAGAAAGTTCTCTGAGTGGAAGTAAAAGAATGCTAATTAACATCATAAAAAACACAAAAAGTTAGAGTAAATCTCACTGTTAATGGTAAGTATATAGTCATAGTTAGATTCTGCAATATGGTAATAGTGGTGTTGAACTCACAACTCTAATTTGAAAGTTTAAAAAAAAAGAATATAGAAAATATAACCATAAATGAGAAAATCTGTTATTAGTTACACAATAAAAAACATGTAAATTGTAACAGAAATAACCTAAAATGTGAGGAGGAGGAGTAAAAGTGTTAAGAATACAAATTCTATTGAAGTTAAGTTGTTATCAGTTTAAAATAGGATGTTCTAAGTTTAAAATATTTTATGTAAACCTCATGGTAACCAAAAGGGAAAATCTTGTAGTAATTACACAAAAGATCAAGATAAAGAAGTCAAAGCATACTGATACTAAAATACATCAAAACACAGAAAAAGACAGCTGGATAAGAAACAAGGAACAATATATATACAAAATAGGAAAATAATTAACAAAATGGTAATAGTAAGTCTTTACCTATCAACAATTACTTCAAATATAAATGGATTAAATTCTCCAATCAAAAGACATAGAATGGTTGAATGGATAAAAAATCAAGATCCAACAATATGCTGCCTACAAGAGACTGACATTAGCCTTAAAGACACACATACACTGAGAGTAAAGGGGGGAAATACACATTTTAAGAGAATGGTAACCAAAATAAACAAACAAAAAACAGGAGTAGCCAACATACTTAAACAAAATAGACTTTAAAAATGGTAAAAAGCAGGGTCCCTGGGTGGCTCACTCAGTTAGGCTTGATTTTAGCTCAAGTCATGGTCTCAGGATCAAGCCCTGCATCAGGCCTATAGTGTGGAGCCTGCTTGATTTCTCTCTCCCTCTGCCCCTCTCTTCTCTCTCTCTCTGTCTCTCTCCCTCTCCCTAAAAAAAAAAAAAAAAAAAGGTGAAAAGAGACAAAGAAGGTCATTATATAATAAAAGGGGGTCAATACATTAGGTAGATATAATAATTGTAAATATTTATGTGTTCAATATTAGAGCACCTTAAATATATAAATAAAAACCAAACAGAGCTAAAAGGAGAAATACACATAGCTAAAATACACAGAGCTAAAAGGAGAAATAATTGGGGACTTTAATACCCTTCTCTCCACAATGGACAGATCACCCAGACAGAGAATCAATAAAAAAACAGTGGATTTGAACAACACTCTGGACTAAATGCATCTAACAGACATATACGGAACAGGAGAATACACATTTTTCTAAAGTGCACACAAAACATTTTCTAGGATAGACCATATGTTAGTCCACAAAATAAGCGTCAATAAATTCAAGAAGATTGAAATCATACCAAATATCTTCTCTGACCACAATGCATACAACTAGAAACCAATGACAAAAGGAAAACTGGAAAATTCATGAACACATGGAAATTAAACAACATTCTCCTGTACAACCAATGGATCAAGAAGAAATTAAAGGGGAAATAAAGTTTCTTGAAACAAATGAAAATGGAAATGTAACATACTAGAACTTACGGGATATAGCAAAAGCAGTTCTAAGAGGGAAGTTCATAGCAATAAATACGTACATTAAGAAGTAAGAAAGAGCCCAAATAAGTAATCTAACTCTATGTCTTAAGGAACTAGAAAAAAAAGAACAGAGACTAAGGTTTGCAGAAGAAAAGAAATACTAGAGATTAGAGCAGAAATAAATGAAACAGAGAACAGAAAAACAACAGAAAAGATTGACCAAACTAAGAGGTGGTTTCTTGAAAAGATAAATGAAATTGGTAAATCCTTAACTGGACTAAACAAGGAAAAAAGAGAAAGGACCCAAATCAACAAAATTATAAATGAAAAAGGAGACATTATAATTTACCACAGAAACTCAAGGAGTCATAGAGGTTATTATGAACAACCTATACACCAACAACCAACTTCTGGACAATCTAGAGGAAATGAAAAAATTCTTAGAAACCTACAATTTGGGGTGCCTGGGTGGCTCAGTCAGTTAAGTGTCTGCCTTCAGCACAGGTCATGATCTCAGGGTCCTAGGATCAAGCCCTGAGTCGCACTCCCAGCTCAGTGGGGAATTCTCCCTCCTTCTCTCCCTTTGCCCCTCCACCCCCTACTCATGTGTGCGCTCTCTCTCTCTCAAATAAATAAAATCTTAAAGAAAAAAAAAAGAAACCTACAACTTACCATGACTGAATCAGGAAGAAATAGAAAATCTGAATAGAACAATTGCTAGTAAGGAAACTGAATCAAAAATCTCCCCAGAAAAAAAAAACCCAGGACCAGATGGCTTCAAACATTTTCAAAGAAAACACCAATGTTTCTCAAACTCATCCCCCCAAAATTGAATAGGACCAAAAAAATTGAAAAGGAATATTATTTAGCCATAAAAATGAGGAAATCTTACCATTTGCAATAACATATATAGACCATTATGCTAAGTGAAATATGTCAGACAGAGAAAGACAAATACTGTATAATCTCACTTATATGTGGAGTCTAAAAAAAACAAAATAAAGCAAAACTCAGAAGAAATCAGATTTGTAGTTATCAGGCAGGGTGTGGAGGGTGGTTAGAGGAAGGTGGTCAAAAGGTACAAACTTCCAGTTATAAGATAAATAAGCACTAGGGATGTAATGTACAACATGATGACTATTGCTAACACTGCTGTATGATATATAGGAAAGCTATTAAGAGAGTAAATCCTAAGAGTTCTCATAAGGAGAAACTTTTTTCCTTTATTCTTTTCTTCTTTTTTTTTTTTTTAATTATATCTACATGGGAAGACAAGTGTTAGGTAAACCTATTGTGGTAATCATTTCACAACATATATAATCAAATAATCATGCTGTATGCCTTAAACTTATACAGAGATGAATATCAATTATTTCTCAATAAAACAAAAAATAAACAAAGTCCTTAGCCTGGCATACAAGTCTATGTATGATTTGGTCCTCTAATACATCTCCACCTCCACTCTCCCACCATATCAAACTTCTCTCAGTCACTCAAAGCACCATGGTCTTTCTCTTTTTTAGAATCTTTGTATAATGTTCTCTTTACCAGAACTTCTCTTTCATTTGGACATTCTCTAACCAGCTTAGGAGTTAGCTCTGGTGTCATTCTCCCAGAATATCTAACCAGTATGGACAACATTCCCCTACATTCCGGGCCTTATATCACTCAAGGTGTTCCCTTACATGCCCAACTCAATCTCAATACACCATGCTGTAATTTTATGATACTCCTCAGTTTCTCTTGAGGGCTAGGACTCTGTATTTTTCATGTCTAGAACCCCAGCATCTAGAACAGTGCCTGGCATAGGTAGGTGTTTCATAAAAGTTTGTTGAAACTTTTGCATGTTTTGGTAAGAGCATTTTGTTAATGTGTGGAAAATCATTTATGTTTTGTAAAAATCATATATTTTGTATGATAAAATCCTTGAGTATAGGAACCCAGACAGATATATTATGTTTGCTGATCTATTTAAAAATAATTTCAGTATTATTTCAAAACTAATTTAATTAACTGGTTTTAAAACAACTGTGACTATGCTGGATCAGTCCTTTCAAAGATCCCAACATAATCTTTATAGGAAATCAACCTAAGCCCTACACAGGTCACTTTAATGGTGTCCTCTAGATTAAGAAGATGAGCTATTCTGCTCTCTGCTTATCTCTGCTCCTGACTCTGAGCCAGGTTAAAATTTTAATGTGTTTGAAATGATGACTGAGTTTTGACCAGCAATTTACTGTCTCTTCACAAGGGGATAATCAAGAAATCAAAATTCTCTCTACTATTTTTGTCCAGTTGTTTTGCAAATGAATGAGCATGCATTGCCTGTGTGCCTTCAGCAAAGCAAGCATTTGTGAGAGCAACTCTGAATAGAAGTTTTCCTGTTTACCTTCTTATCACTTGTTTAAGTTCTAAGGAGAGAGACCTGGCCATTTTGTTATAGAATGGGTATTTTCAATGCAAAGAAAAGAAAAAAAAAATCACAGTTTTGAGTTTTTACAATGTTTGCCCCTTTTCCCAGCAGGGATGTGTTTTGAGTGCCAGGAGACAAAAGTGTGGCCTCAACAAGCCGAATTTTAAAAAGAACATCATTTTCATTATGTAGTCAATCTCAATTACAAGCAAATGTTTTCTCTGTGGAGACTCTTCTCCTTTCAGGGCATTATGTGAACCTCTTTTGTGGATTGAGAGAAAGGATCAGTGGTCAATAGGGAGCAGAGTGCTGTGTACAGTGGATTTTTGTATCCCTCAGTCTCCTACATAATGTGTTTTGTCAGGAGAACAGCCTGCCATCCTGAGCAGATTTGCTGAATTAAAGAGCACAGCGGGGATAGGGAACTTGTTGCTAGGTGACTGACCACTGCTGCTTGGCGGGTCTGGGCCGAAGGTGACTCTCTGCTTTTCTTCCACTAGTTAATCTTGCCTTTTAATCTGCATCTATAATTAACTCTGTTAATGCCACACATCCATTTGTTTCTTTTTTACTGCACTTCAGGCAACCAATTTATCATTATTTAGTCTTTACACTCAAACAACAAACTATTTTTTCTCCATTAGCGTCATATGAGGTGAAACATTCTACAGGCAAAAAAGATGTAGACTCAGTAGATATTGCCTGTGATTACTCACTTCCTCTGAGGATTTTCAGAGATACTTTTTGCTAACCTAAATGGAAAATACATCCTTGAGAAAACACTTCTGTTTTCCATTATCTCTACAAATTGATTGTGCCTAATTAGTGGAAATGTTCTTGGTGACTTTAAATTCCTCTCAGTGGTGACACATATCGACAATTAAAAATTGCTTCCTTTCTCAAAGGTTTACATAATTGTTTCACCTGAAACATGTGTTGCCTCCATTGTCTTTGCAGGACGTATTCTCTGTGGTCATTATCAGCCATAGGGCCTGGACGTGGATGCAGGACCTAGGAATGCAAAGAAGTGGGGACTTGGCAGAATCAATTCTGGTGAAGTGATGGCTATGTTCACTGTCTGGGGGATGCTGTAGTAGATTCTGGCAGCAGCGTCCAGAATCCAGCTTGGCTGATGTTGGCGGTTTAAGTGTGATGTTGTATGAAGAGGGAGAACTAAGGTAGTTTTGAGGAACCAGGTCTATGGCATGATTTTCAACACTGTTCCAGACCAGATGGCCCCAAGCCTGGCTCTGACCCTCCTCGACGTCTGAGAGTTAAGATATCCTGCATGATACAATAGGCCTTGACTTGCATTTCTACACCCCTGTAGGCATTCTGGTATAATAGTTAAAAGAGCTGACTTAGAGACAGACTGCCTGGGTTCAGATCTCAGGTCTACCATTTACATGATGTATGGCCTGAGATAATTTAGTCTCTCTATGCTTTGGTTTTCTCATCTCTAAATAGTGATAATAATAGTACCTTCTGATTAGGGTTGTTACAGGATTAAATAAACCAACCCTTGTAAGGCAATTAGTGCTTATTAGCTATTATTGTTATATTGATCATATGATAAAACAATTATCTAATTTTCCATGTCTTATTAAGACAAAACTGCATGCCCACAGTGAATAAAAATATTAAGACATGGAGATTAAATAAGGCCTTTTGGGGGCGCCTGGGTGGCTCTGATGGTTAAGCGTCTGCCTTCGGCTCAGGTCATGATCCCAGGGTCCTGGGATCGAGTCCCACATCGGGCTCCCTGCTCCTTGGGAGCCTGCTTCTCCCTCTGCCCCCCTCTCTCTCTCTCATGAATAAATAAATAAAATCTAAAAAAAAATGCCTTTTGGGGTTTTCATGGCAGTTTACTCACATGATCTCAATCCTCAAACTCCTCTAGTTTCACAAATTCTCAGTCTGTGTACAGAGACAGGTTACCATAGCAAAGATAGTTTAAATGCACATTTTCCTTAAGAATGTATATTTTGTGTGTACTATAGGGTTATACTATAGTTCAGGCTTTTAAAAGTGCTCGGTCTGACCTTTCTAAGTTAAGAAAAGGCAAGTTATGCAGGCTTTTATGCCAGACATATTTGGAGAGCATTAGGCTGTAATTAGACTAACTGGGGTTAGTTAGAGGTTGTGATGGCTCTACTTCAGTGGTGCATAAAAGCATCTTGTGCACAGAGAATTAGGAAGCCAGAATAAGGACCATTAGGATGTCATTTACTACATTTTCATTTAATCAATTTATACTCTTTAATGTGATGGCCTAGTTTGCATCCTTTATGCAGGTGTTAATTCTCTGCCTTTGACTCTCTTTAATACATATCTATGAAATGTGGCTGCCTGCAAGTTCTATGCATGTGTGATGGTGAGGGAAAGTGGGCCCCGTCCCGCACTCCTGACCATCACCAAACACAATGGGACGGCTAGAAAACTTTTTTTTTTTTAAAGATTTTATTTATTTATTTGAGACAGAGAGAATGAGAGACAGAGAGCATGAGAGGGAGGAGGGTCAGAGGGAGAAGCAGACTCCCTGCCAAGCAGGGAGCCCGATGCGGGACTCGATCCCGGGACTCCAGGATCATGACCTGAGCCGAAGGCAGTCGCTTAACCAACTGAGCCACCCAGGCGCCCTAGAAAACTTTTTATTTCTGACATTCTGAGAGTGAGCTAAAAGCCCCAGTCTCTTATGAAGGGTACCTGAACCTACACAACACAGTGAACTTGACTTTATTTCAGGATAGTGCTTCCTTATTTTTCCTTTTGACCATCAGTGATAAAGTAATGTACAATAACAGTTTGAAGTAGCGGCCCTTCTGAGCACTCATATATGATCGCACTTATCTTAAAAATCTTCATAGAAAATTCCATTTTATGAGTGAGGAAATGAAAGCCCAGTTGTTGACTTAGTTGCCCAAGATGATTCACTCAGTCTATAGCAGGAACACAGTGAAGCATAGATACATTTTCCTTTAGGTCATATTCCATGCTGCTTCTCTGCTAGTTTTGCTGATTCAAGTATGGTGTAGACAGAACAATAAGTTGTTCCTCTTCTTGTCTTTCTTTTTTTTTTTTTTTTTTTTTTTTTTTTTTTTTTAAAGATTTTATTTATTTATTTATTAGAGAGCAAGCGAGAGAGAAACAGCATGAGAGGGGAGAGGGTCAGTGGGAGAAGCAGGCTCCCCGCTGAGCCGGGAGCCCGATGTGGGACTCGATCCCAGGACTCCAGGATCATGACCTGAGCCGAAGGCAGTCGCTTAACCAACTGAGCCACCCAGGCGCCCTCTTCTTGTCTTTCAGAAAGACTAGGTGATGACCTCCATTGAACTTACAGGATTGTTTCACATTTTGACACTTTTATAAGATTTTCCCTCCTAAGACAAAACACTCTTTAAAACATCAGTCAATTTGTGAGGCTCCATAGCACATTTCTTAATTCTCAGATAAAGCATCTCTGGAAGCTGAAGCTCCATGAGGGCAGGGATCATGTCTTCTGGGTTCACCACTATATCCCCAGGATTTAGCACAGTGTTCAGTACATAGTAGGTGTTCGCATCATGTCTGTTGAACAATAAGTTGGTGAACGAATGAATTACTAAATATACTTAAAAGGAGAAGTTGATGTCTACCATTAGTTCCCTAAAATCCACTTTTACAGTAGTTTTCTTTTTTTAATATATTTTATTTATCTGAGTGAGAGAGAGCACGAGCGGGGGCGGGGAGCAGCAGGAGAAGGACAAGCAGACTCCCTGCTAAGTAGGGATTATGACACTGAGATCATGACCTGAGCCAAAGGCAGACACTTAACCCACTGAGCCACCCAGGTGCCCCTCCAGTAGTTTTCTTAAAGTGATTAAAATTTAACACTTTAAAATGAATTTCAAGGATTACTTCATTTTTTTTGAAGGATTACTTAGACTTGACTTAATTTTCTCATTTTGATTCATGTTCTCCTTTATTTATTTATTTATTTATTTATTTATTTATTTATTTAGGTGTGGGGGTGGCAGGAGCAGAGGGAAAGAGAGAATCTTAAGCAGGCTCCACTCCCAGTGTGGGAGTCCTACTCGGGGCTCAATCTCACAACCCTGAGATCATGACTTGAGCCAAAATCAAGAGTCCAATGCTTAACTGACCAAGCCACCCAGGTGCCCCTGTTTTCTTCCTTTTAAAATAAATTCTTGGCTTTTCAATGGGCTGTGCAGAGACTTGGTCATTGGTTTAAAATCATGGAGTAAAATGATTTCAGTAATGGTATATCATTTTAATTTCTTCATATCCACAAAAAGATGGGGAAAAGTTAAAAAGGTAAGGTAAGAGCCTTTTTATCCTTTGCCTTTTCCTGAGAAGTGACTAAAATTTTGAATTTAAAATGGGTAGATAAAAAGCTCAAATTTAAAATTTGAGTTTGAAAATATGGAAATTATCTTTTCAGCCTAATGAATTTTTTAAGAAATGTAATAAATAGTTATATTTATGTACCAGGAGCCATTATTAAATTAGTTTGTCATTCTAATATAGAGAAAATTATCATCAAATAAAGTTCATTAATAAACTTTGATATTTGGTGGCTGATTATCTCTGATTTTGCAGCAGAGTCTGTTTTTCATTGAGTGCTAAAAACTCACCTTTAGTTAATAAGTTCTGCTAAATGACGTAAGTATGCATAATGAAAGCTATACACTAATAGGTTCACATTCATATCCCTTTTGCATCTGCTAAAAACCTAACACTAATTATTAATTATTTTTCTGCAATAATCCTTTGCATTTTTTCCAGAAATTTGTGGATATATGTTTGGAACAAGCTCTCTATTTTGCTATTTTCCCCATATTTTGTGTCTGTTTTGTATTAACTTAACTACATTCATATGATTCCATGTCTAATAGGCAAGGATTATTTAAATACAAAAACTGCAATCAACAGGAAAGATGTTTTATAATGGTCTTCATTTTAAAAAGGAATATATCCTATAATTAGATCAATCTCATATTATGAATGTCGGTCCCTAGGATTTGGTGAAAATCAATATAATTTTAAAAGTACTTGGAAATCACCAAACAAATTAGATTAAGCAAGTGGTATATCAACTCAAAAGAATATCTACAGCATTAAGGGACCTCATGTAGCTTTATTACAAATAGAATGATATGCCGACTTGTTCTATAGTCTTTAGTACATAATGCTGGCATCTAATCAAATCAAAAGTTCAATTGCCTTTGCTAAATGTTTCTTTTGGAAAGTTATTTTTTTAATTTTTAAAAAAATTTTATTTATTCTTTGTTTGAGAGAGAGAGGTAGGGAGAGAGAGCACAAGAGGGGAGGCGAGGGAGAAGCAGGCTCCCCGAGAGCAGGAAGCCTGATACGGGGCTTGATTCCAGAACCCTGGGATCATTACCTGAGCTGAAGGCAGATGCTCAACTGACTGAGCCACCCAGGTGCCCCTGGAAAGTTATTTTTAAAAGGTATAATTCTGTTTTCCTTCTGTTTGTGTGATGGTATTTCATAGCTAAAAGACTTTACTGATTTCTCAAAAATTCTAGTTCTTAGAAAACCTTGCATGTTGATCAATAGATTAAAATAAAGTGCCTTTTAAATTTAATTTTCTTCTTTGTTTACTCCTCAAAGTGTTGTGTTAAGTATGTTAGACAAAGTGTAGTGATAATGAGGCATCTATTGTGATATAAAACAGATTGTGGTCCTGTGTAGACAGTATAATTCATTCATTCTGTACCTTCCTCTCTCCCAAGTATTTATTTGTGCCACATGTGTTAAATTCTGAGGTTTCTCTATATATAGAAAAGCAGCCTCTTCATATTTTTTCCTGAGCATCTTTAAAAAATAAATGTACTGTTTTTATAACATTTCTTCCAAAACATTCAAAACACTTAAAAAGTGATAATTCCATTTTTGAACATAATGCATGTAATAATGAAATTCCTTTGGCAAAGCAACAAGTTTTTAAACAATTTTTAAGTGAAAAAATGAATATTTATTTAGGATGAGGAAATAAATAACAATAAAGTACAGATACCTATGGCAAACATCATGAAATCTAGAAAACATAATTTTTAATTAATTGCATGAAAACCCTCTATAATACATTTTCTCCAGTATTTTTATTGAAAAAATTTTGAAAATTCCTGTCAAATTTCTTTCCAATACCAGCTATAAAAGATGTATTTGCTGTTTGTATGTTTCTTTTAGGCTTGTGGTTAAGAGCCTATGGAATCTGATAAATTCTATTTCACATGATTACTATAAAAAAAAAATTGTTCCTTTCCATGCATGCCTCTACACTGAGTATCTTACAACCTGGCAGCTGACTTGATGCAAGAGGAAGCACGTACAGGCAAGAGGGCACCAGAAAACGCTGCAGCCAGAGAAAACAAGCTAGCAAGAAGCCAGTCTTCTTGTAACCTAAACACAAAAGTGACATTCCTTCACTATTCATTTGGAAGGAATCCCTAGGCCCCACCCACACTCAAGGGAAAGTAATTACACAGGGTGTGAATATCAGGAAGCATCATTCTATGAGCTGCCTGTCACAGCACCATAGGACAACTTCATATGGTACTGTGGGCTCTGGTCTTATACCTTCCTGTCACGCTGCTGGCTAAGCAGGCTTAGTGGGCCATGGGAGCATATTGAAAGCCATTCCAACACTATTCTGACATCTAACAATGCCTTAAATAAACATGCAAGTAACTGCAAGCTACCCAAATATACCCCATCAAACTCAAAGAAGATGTACCCCCAGCTCATCTGTCCCTCATCTGAATCCCAAAATTGCCACTGGCTACTCCAATACTACCTCACACAAGTGGCCTTAAATGATTACAGTTAAAATACCTTGGTCTTACAAATTTTACAAAAGCGTAAGTATGTGCATACATCAGAAGGGGTCAAAGAATTGCTCAAGCTTTCGTACTTTCTCCATAAATCTGCCTCTGAATGGAAACCATCATTATGGACTAGGTTGACACAGGAAAATGACATAAAGTTGATAGAATTTAGAGATAGAAGACCCAGTTTCCACTGTTGCTTTTAAGCCCCTAAAAAATCACTGTGACTTTAAGTTTTTATTTTAATTCCAGTTAGTTAACATACAGTGTTATATTAGTTTCAGGTGTACAATATAGTAATTCAATAATTCCATACATCACCCAGTGCTCATCACAAGTGCACTCCTTAATCCCCATCACCTATTTAACCCATTCCCCCCACCCCTTCCCCTCTGATAACCATTAGTTTTTTTCTATAATTAGGGTCTGTTCTTAATTTGTCTGTCTCTTTCCCCTGCTTTGCTCACTTGTTTTGTTTCTTAAATTCCACATATGAGTGAAATCATATGGTATTTGTCTTTCTCTGACTGACCTATTTCACTTTGCATTATACTCTCTAGCCCCATCCATGTAGTTGTAAATGGCAAGGTTTGATTCTTGTTTATAACCTCTTCTGCATATAGCAGTCTATATTAAGTTGATGGTTGCTCAAATTTGAACCCATTCTTTACTCCTCTCCTCCCCACATTTTAGGTGCATGTTGTTATATTTTGCCTTCTTTTATTTTGTGAGTTCCTTGACTAATTTTTTACAGAAATATTCATTTTTACTGCTTTTTTGTTTCCTACCTTTATACTGTCAACTTTTGGTGTCTCCTTTCCACTCAAAGAGTCCCCTTTAATATTTCAGGGCTGATTTAGTAGTCATGAACTCCTTTAGCTTTTGTTTTTCTGGGAAACTCTTTATCTCTCCTTCTATTCTGAATGATAGCCTTGCTGGATAGAGTATTCTTGGCTGCAGATTTTTCCCATTCAGAACTTTGCATATATCATGCCACTCTCTTCTGGCTTGCAAAATTTCTGTTGAAAAAGTTCCTGCTAGCCTTATGGGTTTTCCCTTGTAAGTTACTGTCTTATTTTGTCTTGCTGTTTTTAAATTTTTTTCCTTTATCACTATATTTTGCCAATTTAATTACAATATGTCTTGGGGTGGATCTGCTTTTGTTGATTTTTATGGGAGTACTCTGTGTTTCTTGGACCTGGATATCTGCTTCCTTCCCCAGATTAGGGAAGTTTTCACATATTATTTCTTCAAATAAAGTTTCTGCCCCCCTTTCTTCTCTTCTTCTTCTGGGATTCCTGTAATATGAGTGTTATTACGTTTGATGGAGTCACTGAATTCCCTAAGTCTATTTTACTGTTGCATAATTCTTTTTTCTCTCTTTTCAGCTTGATTACTTTGCAGTACTCTGTGTTCTAGATCACTAATTTGTTCCTCTGCTTCTTCCATCCTACTGTTCATTCCAACAAGATGTTTCTCATTTTGTTTATTGAGCCCTTAATCTCTGCTATGTTATTCCTTATGTCTGTGTTAAGGGTCTCACTCATGTCTTTCACTCTTTTCTCAAGTCCAGTGAGCATCCTTATGATCATTATTTTAAATTCTCTATCAGGCATTTTACTTACATCGGTTTTGTTTAGATCTCTGGCCGTGGCCTTGTCCTGTTTCTTCATTTGGGATCAATTTCTCTGTCTTCTTATTTTGTCTCAGTCTCTGTGCCTGTTTCTGTGTTAAGAAAGTCAGCTATGTCTCCCGTTCTTGAGGATAAGACTCCTTTCACTCACCATAATGTTTCTGAGATTTGTCCATGGTGTTGAATATATCCATAGTTCATTCTTTTGCATTGCTGAGTAGTGGCCTATAGGGATACATTACAATGTTTATCAATATATTTGAGTTGTTTCCAGTTTTTGGTTATTATGAATAAAGATTCTATGAACACTATTGTTCAAGTCTTTGTATGGAGATGTTTTCATTCCTCTTGGACAAATAGAAATGAGTGAAATTATTGGGTCATGGGGGTAGGTATGTGCTTCCTTAACATAATGGGAAACTGTCGAACAGTTTTCCAAAGTGATTCACTATTTTGCTCTCCTATCAGCAATGGATGAGATACTCTTGTTTCTCCACATTCTCATCAACATTTGGTGTTGTCACAATCTTTTTAATTTTAGCCATTCTAATAGGTATAAAATAGCATCTCATTGTGATTTTATTTTGTATTTTCCTGATGACCAATGATGATGTGCACCTTTTTATGTACTGATCATCTGCACATCTTTTGAGAAGGGTCTGTTCAGTTTTTTGCCCATATATTACTGAATTGTCTTTTATTATTGATTTGTAGGAATTCTTTATATATCCTGGATAGAAGTCCTTTGTCAGATGTATGCCTTAAAATATTTTCTTCTTGTCTATATCAGTCAGGATAGAGAAACCACATAGTATGAACAGGAAAAGTTTAAATACTTTTTAACTTAATTCTTATAGTTAAGAATTCTTAAAAATAGCAGGGGACTGAAGACCAAAAGACTGGTCAGTGAAAAATAAAGAGAGCTTTAAAGAATATAGAAATAGTAGTTATAAAAAACAGATACTATCCCTAGGACTGAGATAAAGTATCCAAGGAAGAAGCCCCATCAGAGCCGAGATGCAGATCTTGTTGAAGGTACTGGCTATGCCGACCATATGGCTGACAGAGATTTCACTGTGATGCCACATCAGTGGAACTTGCTAGAAAAAGTCTGTAGCTTGTCTGTTTATCCTATTCACGTGGTCTTTAACACAGCAAGGTTTTTGTCTTCCTTCCTTCCTTCCTTCCTCTATTTCTTTTTTAACCTATTGAATTCACTTTATCATAGAGAATCTCAAACAAGATAAGCACTTTCTAGGTAATTTTGTGGATTTGGTTATATATAGATATAGAAACAAAGATATATAGATATGTGTGTGTAATTTGCTTTGTTTTAAAATAAACATTGAATGCAGAAACTTTGTTTCTCATTACATGGCTTGATTTCAGGTACCATACTTCTGACTGGGTACTTGGACTGCATAACCTAAAACACAGTTTATATTCATTGAGAATATGTGCAAATATCCAATAAAACAACTATATTTATTTCATTCTGTTTCTTGTTACTTATATTTTTCTTCTTATCTTAAAGAAAATCAGAATATTTCTATTCTAATGAGTTAAAAAGAGGAGGGTATTTATTTTCTTGAATGTTAGGCACACAGAGTAAACCAACAAAGACAGTACTGACAAAAGATTTAGTGCATGTCATTTGAATCTGCTCCAAAGTGAAGATTAATAAAACAATGCTTATAAAAAAAGAAATGTTTAAATATATTAGTTAGCCTAATACATTATTTACCCTAAAAAATATTAATTACCCTAATTATGACAATCATTTGTCAGTACTAAAAAAAAAATACGCATATCCTCTGAAGTTTTTCTAACACTGGAATTTGCCATCAAAGCCAGAGACAATTACATCCTACTGAGTGCACATTAAAGCAATCTAGAAACAGCTATTAAAATACATATAGCCCTTTGCATAAACACCAAGAGATGTAATTGCTGGATCATACAGTAAGACTACATTTACTTCTATTAAAAAAAAAAAAAACTGCTAAACTGTTTTCCAAAGTAGCTGTACAATTCTGCACCTAACACTTGGGTAAAACAATAGAGGCTATTAAAAAAAAAAAAAAAGGAAAAAAATACATATACCCCAGTTCTGTCAAGATGGAGTACTTTTATTCCTCCTAAGACCTCCTTGCAACTAAAAAACCCTGGGCATATACAACAAACAAAGATAGGAAGACTCTGTAAGATGTTAAACTGCCTAGGGACCTCAGGACTTGAGGAACAACATAGTGATGAGTTCCTGAGTTTCCTTGTTGCCTCCCACATATCCTGGACAAGGAAATGCAGAAGCCTCCAAACTGAAACCATGAATAGGCATAGGCAAAAAACCAAACACTTCCAAGAAAAATCTGTTTCCCCTAGCCAAAGAACTGAATGGCCTAACAAGAGAAAACCTCCGGGCAATACATATCCCACTCCAGCCAAACATCAGTGGAAAAACCCCACTCTTAAAAACATTCAAATAGGGGTGCCTGGGTGGCTCAGGCGTTAAGCTTCTGCCTTCGGCTCAGGTCATGATCCCAGGGTTCTGGGATCAAACCCCGCATCGGGCTCCCTGCTCCGCGGGAAGCCTGCTTCTCCCTCTCCCATTCCCCCTGCTTGTGTTCCCGCTCTCGCTATGTCTCTCTCTGTCAAAAAAAATAAATAAAATCTTAAAAAAAAAATTCAAATAGTTCACAGGAAGGTAAGAAAAGACAAACAGAAGAAACAAACAGAAAACAATAAAATGACTGACTTAAGCCTTAACATACCAGTTATTCCCTTAAATGTAAATAGTTTAAATATACCAATTAAAAGACAGAGGTTGGCAGAGTGGCTGAGAAAACATCATCCAAAATATACTGTATATAATAAATTCACTTCAAATACAATGACATGAGTAGGTTTAAAGTAAATATCAAAATGACAGAATAGGAAGTCTCAGCCCTCATTCCCACCTCCCCACCAACACAGATTTAACAACATAAATTACAAAATACCTTTATGAGAAGTCCAGAATTCAGTTAAGAAGTTGCAGTGCCAGGATGCCTGGGTGGCTCAGTCAGTTAAGCGTCTGCCTTCAGCTCAGGTTATGATCCCAGGGTCCTGGGACCAAGTCCTGCATCGGGTTCCTTGCTCAGTGGGGAGCCTGCTTCTCCCTCTACCCTCTGTCGCTCCCCCTGCCTGTGCTCTCTCTCGCTCACGCTCTCTCTCTCTCTGACAAATAAATAAATAAAATCTTTAAAGAAAAAAAAAAGAAGTTGCAGTACTCCAGGTAAATGAAAAACCTGAGATCAGCTGCACTAAAACAAGAAAGAACAGCAATTTCAGTTTTTTTACATCAGTCCCCCAAACCTGGCACAGCTCATCACAGAGAGAGATTGTGACTCCTCCCTGGGGTGGAGGGGAAGAAGAGAGAGTGAGGAGAACATCCAACACCCCCAGCCTTTCTGTGCTGCAAATCTGTTAATGGGATATACCACATTAAAAAATGAAAAATATGGGGCGCCTGGGTGGCTAAGTCGTTAAGGGTCTGCCTTCGGCTCAGGTCATGGTCCCAGGGTCCTGGGATCGAGCCTCGCATCGGGCTCCCTGCTCCATGCAAAGCCTGCTTCTCCCTCTCCCACTCCCCCTGCTTGTGTTCCCTCTCTTGCTGTGTCTCTCTCTGTCAAATAAATAAATAAAATCTTTAAAAAAAAAAAGAAAAAGAAAAATCACATAATCATCTCAATAGATGCAGAAAAAGCATTTGACAAATTCAATACCTTTTCATGATTAAAAACTCTCAACATATTAGGTATAGAAGGAATTTATTTCAACCTAACAAAGTCTATATATGACAAACTCATAACAATTTTGAAAGTTTTATTTTTATTTTTTTCAGTTTTATTTTTTAGGAATTTTCTTGTTATTTAGCATTGAAATATAGTGCCTTTGAGGTTACACTTGTTGAAATTTTACAAGGAAGGACTCTACATAAGCCTGAAAAATATGGAAAATTATTAATGGTCCTTACTTGTGATTAATATTTTGGATTAAAAGAACTTTTACAGGAATTATATCTAATTATATGTTCTGCAAAGCACCTATAATTTTATGCCCTTTTTTTTTACTCTGAACTTAATATATTTGTATTTGAATAGACAAGTCAAGTAAACTGAACATGTACAAAATTCTTCACTAAGAAAATACATGGCTTCGGGGCGCCTGGGTGGCTCAGTCGTTAAGCGTCTGCCTTCGGCTCAGGTCATGGTCCCAGGGTCCTGGGATCGAGCCCCTCATTGGGCTCCCTGCTCTGCAGGAAGCCTGCTTCTCCCTCTCCCACTCCCCTTGCTAGTGTTCCCTCTCTCGCTATATCTCTCTCTGTCAAATAAATAAATAAAATCTTTAAAAAAAAAAAAAAAGAAAATACATGGCTTCAATGTTTTTTAATAAAAAACTAATTTGTAAAAAATAAAGTAAAATAATAGAAAGAGACATACCAGGGACGCCTGGGTGGCTCAGTCAGTTAAGCATCTGCCTTATGTTATCATAAAAAAGTATGTAAACTCATGTACATACATACATACATTCACAAACACGTAAGAGTTTTTGTCATTATTTTCCTTTATTAAAAGGGGATTATATTACACACATTTTTCTTCACTTTGTTTTCTTATTCAACTTTGTGAGAATTCTTTCAAGTCAACTGGCAGAGCTTTAATTCATTTTTAATAGATGCATAATATTATATATCATAGTTATTCTATCACTACCAAATTCATGGGTAGTCACTTGTTTCTGGGTTTTGCCACTAAGAACAAATTCAGTAAGTGCTTAAATGTTTTTATACCCTGATGAGTTTATTTCTATGGAAGAAATTCTCAGGCCTGAAATTAATGGGACTATTAATTCCATTATGAGAGATATTGGTCTGTAGTTTTTTGCTTTTTGTGTGGGTGTGTGCCTTGTCTGACTTTGGTGTAATAGCAGCCTTATAAAATGAGTTGGGAGGTGTTTCCTCCTCTTCCATTTTCTAGAACAGATTGTGTACAATGGGTGTTAATTATTTTATTTTTTTTTAAAAGATTTTATTTGACAGAGAGAGAGTACACCTGTGTGCACGCACAAGCAGGGGGAGTGGCAGGCAGAGGGAGAGGGAGAAGCAGGCTCGCCGTTGAGCAGAGAGCCAGATTCAGGGCTTGATCACAGGACTCTGGGATCATGACCTGAGCCCAAGGCAGACGCTTAACGACTGAGCCACCCAGGCACCCCTGGGTGTTAACTCTTTAAATGTTTTGTAGAATTCTCCAGTGAGTCTACCTGGGCCTAATGATTTCTTTTTGGGGAGCTTTTTAATTACAAACTAAATTTCCATTATCATTGTAGGACTTATTGAGGTTTTCCATTTCATCTTAGTTGAATTCTGATAGTTTGTGATTTTTGAGGAATTGGTTCATTTCTTTTATGTTTTTAAATTTATGAGCATAAAGTTGTTCATAGTTGTGATGGTTAATTTTATGTGTCAACCTGGCTGGGCCAGTGCCTAGATATTTGTCCAAACATTATTTTGGATGTTTCTGTGAGGGTGTTTTTGGATGAGATTAACATTTAAACTGGTAGATTTTGAGTAAAGCAGATTGCCCTCCATAATGTGAATGGGCCTCATCCAATCAGTTAAAGACCTGAATAGCACAGAGACTTACCTCCCCTGACCAAGGAGAAATACTGCACCAGATGGGTTTTGGACTTGGACTACAACATTAGCTCTTCCTGGGCCCCTAGCTCAACTGCGTTCACACTTGAACTGCAACATTGGCTCTTTTCTGGGTTTTCAGCTTGCTAGTTTTAGAAATGAGCTGCAGTACTGGCTTTTCTCTGGGTTACCATGCAGATTTTGGACTGCCAGCCTCCATAACACATGAGCCAATTCCTTAAAATAAATCTCTTTCTAATACATATACATCTTATCAGTTCTGTTTCTCTGGAGAATCTAATAATTATTTCCTCCTAATGGCTGCAGGATCTTAGTAATATTCTCTGTTTAATTGCTAGTATTGGTGATGTAGGTCTTCACTTTTTTTTGTCTTTGTTAGTATCATTAGAGATTTATCAATTTTTTTAAATTATAAATTGATAAATTAAAAAAAAAACCCAGCCTTTTGTTTTATTGATTTTTCTCTATTGTTTCCAATTACATTAATTTCTGCTCTTCATCATTTTATTCTTTCATCTTGCTTTAGATTTATTTTTGTCTTCTTTTTCTAGTTTCTTGAGGTAGGAACTTAGATTATTTAAGATCTTTTTTTTCTAATATTAGCATTTAATACTCAGCACTGCTTTAGCTGCATCCCACATATTTTCATATGTTGTATTTTCACTTTCACTCAGTTCTATGTATTTTTCAATTTTTCGTTGAGACTTCCTCTTTGATTTATGAATTATTTAGAAGTGTGTTATTTTATTTCCAAGTGTTTGAAGAGTTTCCTAATTGTTTTTCTATTATTGATTTCTACTTTAGCTCCATTATAGTTACAGAATATACTCTGTGATTTCAGTTCTTTTAAACGTGTTGATATATTTTCTGTGGCCCAGGATATGGTCTATCTTGGTGAATGTTTCATGGGCACTAGAAAAAAAAATGTGTATTTTGCTGTTGCTAAGGTAGAGTATTCTGTATATTTCAGTTAGATCCTCTTGGCTGATTGTGTTGTTTAGATCTTACAGTTTGCCATCTAGTAGTTGTTTAGTAGTAATTGCTGAGAGAGGGATATTAACTGCCCAGTGTATAACTGTGGATTTGTCTATTTCTCCTATCAGTTTTTGTTTCATAGTTTGGGGGCTCTGTTGTTTGGTGTATACACATTTAAGATTAAGTCTTCCTAATGGATTGATCCTTCCATCGTGTGTAATGTGCCTCTTTGTCTCTTGTAATTTTTATTGTTTTGAAGTCTATCTTATCTGATGTTAATATAGCCACTCCTGATTTAAAAAAAATACTGTTTGTATGGTATGTCTCTCTTGCTCTTTTTTTTTTTTTTGGTCAGAGAGAGAGAGAGATTACAAGCAGGGGGAGTGGCAGAGGGAGGGAGAGGGAGAAGCAGGTTCCCTGCTGAGCAGGGAGCCCGATGCGGGCTCAATCCTACAACCTTGAGATGATGACCTGAGCTGAAATCAAGAGTTGGAGGCCCAGCCAACCGAGCCACCCAGGTGCCCTATATCTTAATATAACAGTGAGATGATATATAGCAAAGAATACTGTACTATTTTTTCATGAAAAAAAAATTAGTTCATTTTAGAAAACAATGATTAGGCATTTTTCAAGCTACCAGATTAACATTTACTAAATTTAATATCACTTTCTTAAATAGATAGTATGTTAATTTGAAAATACGCAGTATAAAAATTTTACCTTTAATTCCTTGGTAATAGCTGACCCACTGGTTTCTAAAATAACCCACCCTATAGTAGTCCTCATAATTGACTTACAGTAGAAAAAATAAAAATAATGACATATTTGAACCACTTGTTTATAAGAGTAAATCTGGACACATTTTCTGTTATTTTTCTTATGTGTTTACAATATAGAATTTGGAGACATTACAATACGAAAGGATTCTTATTAGTAGCTTATAAATCCATGCTTATTAACATTATAATAAAAATACATGCATTTGCATCCAATTTCATTTCTTAAATTACAAAGATGTGGTAAGCATTGACCATCAAATGTCATCTCTCATATATTGATAGCCCAGAGAAAAGGTAACTATATTTGAAGTCCTGGAAAAAATTGCTAAGCCTTCAGCATTCCCTTGTCAGAGTAATTTCATAACTAAAAAGGAGCAATAAGTGACAAAAACCAGGAATACAAATAGTTTTACATTGTCAGTACTTACAATTGATCTACCCACCATGCTTAGTCTCTGATGATCTTAGTTCTGAAGTGTCATTTCCTTGAAGAACTAAAGGAAAATACATATAAGGTCCCATGAAATTCAAATAGTTATTTTAGATTGGTCTTGATTTTACAAACAGGAAGAAACAGATCATGAAACATGTTAAATTGTGTAAATAAAAGAATCATTCCTCTTATACAGCATTTTTGGTATTCTTCCTTGTTATCTAAACCAGAAAATATGCAGCTATGTGTATGGATACGTGAAAATTCTTAGAAGTAAAATGGCAGTGGTATACCTCAAGAGAGCTAGCCCATCAGTGTATTTCTTATAATCCTTGTTCTGTTTTAGGCCCCCTGTACCTTCCAGAAAGGACTAATCTTTTTCCTAATATAGAAGACTCACTGCATAGTTACAATTTTTCTTCTTATATGGGATAGAAGAGACTGCTTCATTATTCAATAAAAAATTTAATGACAATTTCTGAGGCATATTTCCCTAGGTTTTCCAGTAGTTTTCAAAAAGAATTTTAATTACCTATTTGACAAAAATGTATGTAGTATTCTTATGTGAAAAATCCTGTACTAGGTGTTTTAGAGACAGAAGTGAATATGACAGACTTGATCTCTCCCCTTCTGGAACCTTCAGTCTAGTGGCAGATACAACATTAAAGAACATACATAATTCCTTATATAATTAAAGTTGTAATGTTATATGAAGGAGGTATGCAGAATGTTATGAAAGATAGCCTAACAGTCTATGGAAGGAAGGGAAAGCTTCTTTGAGAAATTGACATGAATCAGTGAGTATATTGGTATAACAAAGCCTATGATTCTAATCAGACCTGAAGCCAAACCTATGGTTTCTTTTGTGTTTAAGCTTGTATGAATTGGGTATCTATTGCTTACATCTGAGGAGTCTAACAGGCCACTTAATGTCAAATAAGATGTAAAATAACTTTTGTCCAAGATATTTAAAGAAAAGGCAATTATTAGATTTTAGGTTGCTATTTGAAGTTAATTTCAGATTGCAAATCATTTTTCTGAGGTAATTTTTTTCAAGTTCATTCTCTAAAGAAAATGTAATAATTCAATGCTGATTAATGTCAGAGCTATACATATTCTTTTTTTGCTTAAAAACAGAATATACTTTAGGTCAAGTTGATTATCTAGAAGATAAAAATATTTCAATTTCAAGTATTTTTAAATAACTTTAAAGAATATCTAAAAATACTTTTCAAATTATCATCTGCACATACATTTACCAAGTATATACTACATGCTACACTGTAATTTAGTAAACACTCATTGATCACCTATTAAGAACCAGGCCATGGCATTTGCAACAAGGTGGATGGAACTAGAGGGTATTATGCTAAGCAAGATAAGTCAATCAGAGAAAGACAAGTATCATACAATCTCACTGATGTGAGGAATTCTTAATCTCAGGAAACAAACTGAGGGTTGCTGGAGTGGGGGGGGTGGGAGGGATGGGATGGCTGGGTGATAGACATTGGGGAGGGTATGTGCTATGGTGAGCGTTGTGAATTGTGTAAGACTGATGAATCACAGACCTGTACCTCTGAAACAAATAATACATTATATGTTAAAAAAAAAAAAAAAAGAAGATAGTAGGAAGGGAAAAATGAAGGGGGGATAATCAGAGGGGGAGACGAACCATGGGAGACTATGGACTCTGAGAAACAAACTGAGGGTTCTAGAGGGGAAGGGAGTGGGGGATGGGTTAGCCTGGTGATGGGTATTAAGGAGGGCACGTATTGAATGGAGCACTGGGTGTTATACGCAAACAATGAATCATGGAATGCTACTTCAAAAACTAATGATGTAATGTATGGTGACTAACATAACATAATAAAATATAACAAAATTTTAAAAAATTTTAAAAAAGAGAACCAGGCCATGGTGATATGTTAAAGATTAAAGACCAAGTCCCTGCTCTCAAGGAACTCATATCCAGGGTTATGAGAAAAGTTCTCAAGAAAAATTATATTCTATAAAACAGTAGTGCTAGAAACTGATGACATAAAAATGATTAAGATGTAGTCTTATCTGTAGGATTGACTAGCCTATTGGCATGGTTGGTTCATGCCATTCACTTTTCTTCCAGCAAATATTTATTGAGCATTTTACATGGGCTAGGCACCACACTAGATTCTATCTGAAGCAGCAGTATCAAACAAATTAGATTTAGTCAGGTGGAGAAGGTGCGAATTACTCAAGAATTATAAAAATAATTAAAGCATCATTGTACTTGGGGATACAAGATATCTAGAGCATAATCCTTGTCCTTGTAAAATACAAAGTCTAATTTTACAAATAAATATTGTAAAAGCTATGTTAACAGGTATAACCAAACTATGTTTGGAGCATTTAAGAAGTGCTGAGATCTGGGGTGCCTGGCTGGCTCAGGTGGAAGAGCATGTGACTCTTGATCTCTCCGGGTCATGACTTTGAACCCCCCAATGGGTACAGAGATTACTAAAAAAAAAACTTTTTAAAAAAGTGCTGAGATCTGGTTGGTGAAGTCAGAGAAGGCTTTGCAGAGGTGTTTTTGAGATGAATTGTAGAGGATAAGTAGAAGTAAATAGCACAGAGGTGGTATTTCAAGCAATGGAAGCAGGTAAAAAATTTCTCCCCCTCATAATTCTCTATTCACAAAGAAAAAAATAAATATACTATTGTATTGATTTTGGTTTTTTAAGCCTATTAATTACATTTCTGTTTAATTTAGGCTATCTGTTAGAGACACACTTATAATAATTTATTCTCATTGTGTTATGTGGAAATCTAGGAATAAAAAATTTTTGTATTATACTCTCAACTCTATTTTTGAGACCAGGTTGATTTTATGCATGAATAAACTCAGGTTCTTATAGGGAGATTGTTATGGAGGATTAATTTTTGTTTAGCTCAGATAAAATAACACTACTATTTCCCCTTTCTTCTCTCTTTCTCATTCACTATGCTCTGGCCATACTGACTTCCACCTCCTAGAAATGCCAGGTTCCTGCCTCAGGACCTCTGCCCATTTTGTGCTCATTACTGAGAACATTTTAAGTATTTATGCAAGTTTCGTGTACTGCCTATCATTGCCACTTGGTAGACCTTAACAAGCATTTCTTAAATTAATTATTACTAGGTTAGCCACATTATTAATTTTTGAGATCCTTTTATTTTTCTACCCATTAGGTATAGAGAGTAAGAAAGAGATAGACTAATTCAACAGATACAGAATATTACTAGTTATCAAAAACTTCAATGCATAATTCAAATATTTTTATATCATCAAAAGGCATCCATTAATCATAAAGTTGGGCAAAAGAATAAAAATGAGATTAGGAAGTAAATATTTTAATGTTACTCCTTCATGATGTATTGGAAGACAAAATTATTTCTTCCTTGGCTAGAAAAAACATGCATAACTTTTGTAAGTAGTTATTTTTCAGACTCATTTGGACCATGGTGTAACTGAATTAATATAAATGTCTTCTTACTGAATACTTGTTTTATCATTGGATAGACTCTAAAAATTACTTTAAAATATCTTTTGTCTCTATCATTTGATGTATGTAGCATTTCTTAATAAAATTTTAAAAACCTGAACATTAAATTATCTTATGTTTTGCATGAAAATCTATCACCTGTCTCTAAAACAAGTTAGATCACCAAGCACTTACCATGAGCTAAGTCACTTTAATACTCCCAATAATCCTCTTTGATTTAGGATGATCAACCCCATTTTTAAAATGAGGAAACTGAAGCAAAGAGGATAAATAATTGGCCCAGAGTCACACTTTAGCATGAATCTTTCAGTGTTTAAACCTGGATAATAATATCAGGGCCCACACTCTCCACTACTATTCAATACTCTATCCATCATCCCTCTATTATACTCTCTTGTGATTCATCAATCTGGAGCTACAAATCCTTCATGAAGGGATGCCTGGCTGGCTCATTCAGGGGAGCATGTGACTCTTGATCTCAGGGTTGTAAGTTCAAGCCCCCACACTGGGTGTAGAGATTACTTAAAAATAAAAAACTCTTAAAAAAATAAAAACTCCTTCATGAAAAAAATACTTCCTAAAACATGCCAAAAAAAAAAAAAAATCAAAAGGCAAGCTGATACTTTGGGAAATTTACCCTCTAAAAAGTAGGGGAAAGTTCTAAAAAGAGTATCATATTCATCACAAATCAAAAAAGAAATAATGTTTTAAGAGAAATTTTCAGCAAGATGTCAACATCAGAATACAAAGTGATGTATTTAGAAGCAGAACTGCTGCACTGTAAACAACCTGGGTGTGAGTCAGAGAATATTAGGACAGGCCTGTCCACCAGGGATATAGATTTGATTGCATGTGACTTGTGTCAGCTTAGGAGAAATCAAGAGCAAAGTATAAAAGCAAGGCAATGGGAATGGTTCTAAATGAGCCATTCAGCCTCTAAGGCAAGTTATATGGAGCAAATTGAAATTCAAAGGGAAAGCATTAACATGCCAACATGCCGGTTTATACATTGCTTGTTCATTCATTCCTTCAAAAGATCAGAAAAACTTTATTTTAAAAATTGTAATTTTTCTTCACTGCAAAATTACTAATCCTCTCTAGTTAGCTAGCAGTAATTAAAGCTCTAGTCAGTCACCTATTTAGGCCCCTGAAATTCTCAATCACGATAAATAAAAAATTAATATTTACATTTTTCATTACTCAAAAGGGATTTACAACCCTGCAATCAGCAAAGCAGTAGAAAGCTTAAAGCTTGTGTGTGTGTGTTTTGTTCAAATTTTTCCTCTATTGATTTTTTTTAATAGACTTTACTTTTTAGAGCAGTTTTAGGATCACAGAAAAATTGAGCAAAAGGTAGAGATTTCCCATAAGCTCCCTACCCCCACACATGCATAGCCTCTCTCATTATCAATATCCACCACCAGAGTGGTACATTTGTACAATCAATGAATGTACATTGACACATCATTATCACTCAAAGTCCATAACTTACATTAGGGTTTACTCTTTATGTTGTACATTCTATGGGTTTGGACAAACTTGTAATAACATGTATCCGTTATTATAGCATGATACAGAGTATTTTCATTGTCCCCAAAATCCTCTGCTCTGCCTATTCACTCCTTTCTCCCTCTTAACCTCTCACAACCACTGACCTTTTTACTGTCTCCATAGTTTTGCCTTTTCCAGAAACTCAAATAATTAGAATCATACAGTATGTAGTCTTTGCAGATTGGCTTCTTTCACTTAGTAATACCTATTTAAGTTATCTCCATGTCCTTTCATAGCTTGGTAACATTTCTTTTTAACACTGAATAATATTCCATTGTCTGGGTGTACCACAGTTTACTTACCCACTCACCTACTGAAGAACGTCTTAGTTGCTTCCAGGTTTTGGCAATTATGAATAAAGCTACTATAGACATCTGTATGCAGGTTTCTCTGTAGATATATATTTTCATCTCCTGTGGGTAAATATAAGAAGCACATAGCTAGAGCTAGATCATATGATAAGAGTATGCTTAGTTTCTTAAGAAAATGCCAAACTGTCTTCCAAAATAGCTCTACCATTTTGCATTCCCACCAGCAATGAGTGAAAGTTCTTGTTGCTCCACATCCTTTGTAGGATTTGGTGTTGTCAATGTTCTAGATTTTGGCCATTCTGATAGATTTGTAGTGGTATCTCATTGTTGTTTTAACTTACATTTCTCTGATGACGTATGATGTGGAGCATCTTTCCATATGCTTATTTGTCATCTGTATATCTTCTTTGGTGAGGTGTCTGTTCAGATTTGTGGCCTATTTTTTAATTGAGTGATTTGTTTTCTTATTGTCGAGGCTTTTTTTCTTATTGTTGAGTTTTAAGAGTTTTTTTTTTATATTAAGGCCACTTTATTTTTTTTTTAAGATTTTATTTATTTATTTGACAGAGAGAGACACAGCAAGAGAGGGAACACAAGCAGAGGGAGTGGGAGAGGGAGAAGCAGGCTTCCCGCTGAGCAGGGAGCCTGATGTGGGGCTTGATCCCAGGACCCTGTGATCATGACCTGAGCTGAAGGCAGATACTTAACGACTGAGTCACCCAGGCGCCCCGAGTTTTAAGAGTTTTTGTATGTTATGGGTAACAATCTCTTATCAGATGTGTCTTTTGCAAATATTTTCTTCCAATCTGTGGCTTCTCTTTTTATTCTCTTGACCATGTCTTTTGCAGAGCAGAAAATTTTAATTTTAATGAAGTTCAGCTTATCAGTTATTTCTTTCATAGATTGTGCCTTTAATATTACATAGAAAAAGTCATGGGGGCACCTGGGTGGCTCTTGATTAAGTGTCCAGCTCTTGATTTCGGCTCAGGTCATGATCTTGGAGTCCTGGATCAAGCCCCATGTTGGGCTCCCCCCTCTGCAGGGAGACTGCTTGTCTTCATTTCTCTCTCCTTCTGCCCCTTCCCCACTTCACACTCACGCTTTCCCTCTCAAATAAATAAATAAATCTTAAAAAAAAAGAAAGAAAGAAAGAGTCATCACCAAACTCTAGGTCATCTACATTATCTTCTATGTAATCTCCTAGGAATTTCAGAGCTTTGTATTTTATATTTACATTTATGTGACCCATTTTATTTTTGTGAAGAGTATAAGGTCTGTATCTAGATCCATTTTTTTTTTTTTATGTGGATGTCTGGTTGTTCCAGCACCATTTGTTGAAAAGACTATCTTTACTCCATTGTATTGCTTTTGTTCCTTTGTCAAAGATCAACTGAACGAATTTGTGTGGGTCTCTTTCTGAGTTTTTCTATTCCATTCCATTGATCTATTTGTTCTTTCATCAATATCACATTGTCTTGATTCCTGGAGCTTTATAGTAAGTCATCCAACTTTGTTCCTCTCCTTCTTTATTTTGTTGGCTATTCTGGGTCTTTTGCCTCTCCATATAAACTTTAGAATCATTTTGTTGATATTCACAGAATAATTTGTTGGGATTAACTGCAATTGAATTGAATCTATAGATCAAGTTGGAAAGAACTGACATCTTGACAATATTGAATCTTTCTATCCATGAACATGGAATATCTATTTATTAAGTTCTTCTTTGAGCTTACTATCTTTTCAGCTTTTTATGCTGTAAGTCTACACATTTCAATATGTTCTAGTCAGTAGTATTTATATCTTATTCCCTGACTATGCTAAAGTACATTAATGCCACAATATACAAGTAGAAAGTTGTTTCATTCCTCTGAGCTTTAAACTTGATCTAAATTACACTCTTAAAAATCTAACAGAACACTGAAAAAGAGCAAGGTTAGTTAAATGGTGGGTTCCCTTAATATTTACACTGAATCAAACACTAAACAACCAAATCAAACGATTTTTACATAGTGATGGTATGGTTTCAGAACTGTTAAGAAAGTCAATCCAACTTAAATAAATTTTCTTTTAGTCCAGAGTCTCAAAATCCTGTCTGAATTTCATTGCCAAAGATAAATATTAACCCTTTTATAAAGCTTCTTGCTAAACTCACCCACTTCAGATTTTTAAAGTTTTGTTGCGGGCGCCTGGGTGGCTCAGTCGTTAAGTGTCTGCCTTCGGCTCAAGTCATCCCAGGGTCCTGGGATGGAGCCCCACATCGGGCTCCCTGCTCAGCGGGAAGCCTGCTTCTTCCTCTCCCACTCCCCCTGCTTGTGTTCCCTCTCTTGCTGTGTCTCTCTCTCTGTCAAATAAAGAAATAAAATCTTTTAAATAAATAAATAAAAATAAAGTTTTGTTGTGTTTCCTTTAAAATTTGTATTTAACCTGATTAAACAAGTCAATACTTAGAATTACAGGATTAGTTCTTCTGAAAAAAAGACAAATATGCCCTAATTCCCAAATATTTCACACTGTAAATCTAAAAAAAAAAAAAGGTGAATGGGTAATCTGAGACTGCTTAACTTGTAAGAAAATACTAGTTAGCAAGTGGAACATGAAGGATATTAAATGGAGCATATGTAATATAAAATTATCCTAGATTTTCTATGGATTTTCTAACACCATTCACAAAAAACAAACTCAAAGCAGATTAAAGACCTAAACATGAGACTTGAAACCATAAAAATCCCAGAAGAGAGCACAGGCAGTAATTTCTCTGATGTCAACTATAGCAACCTTTTTCTACATATGTCTCCTAAGGCAGGGAAACAAGAACAAAAATAAACTATTGGGACAACATAAAATAAAAAGCTTTTGCATAGTGAAGGAAACTATCAACAAAACAAAAAAACCTACCTACTGAATGGGAGAAGATATTTGCAAATGATATTCCAATAAGGGTTAATGTCCAAAATGTATAAATATATAAAATATATATTATACAAATCAACACACACACAAAAAAAAACCCAATCTGATTAAAAATGGGCAGAGGACCTGAATAGACATTTTTCCAAAGAAGACATACAGATGGCCAATACACATGAAAAGATGCTCAACATCCCTAATCATCAGGAAAATGCAAATCAAAATCACAATGAGATATCACCTTACATCAGTTCAAGTGCTAAAATCAAAATGACAAGAAATAACAAGTGTTGGCAAGGATGTGGAGAAAAAGGAACCCTTGTGTTCTGTTGGTGGGAATGTAAATTGTGTAACCACCATGGAAAACGGTATGGAGGTTTCTCAAAAAATTAAAAATAGAAATACAATATGATCCAATAATTCCATTACTGAGTACTTACCCAAACAAAAACACTAATTCAAAAAGATATATGTACCCCTATGTTTACAGCAGCATTATCTACAACAGCCAAGATATGGAAGAGCCCAAGTGTCCATCCAGAGATGAATGGGTAAGGAAAATGTGATACACACACACACACACACACACACACACACACTGGAATATTATGTAGTCATTAAAAAGGATGAGATTATGCCATTTGAGACAACGTGGATGGATCTAAAGGTTATTATGCAAAGTGAAATAGGTCAGATTTAGAGAACAAATACCATATGATTCCACTCATAAGTGGAATAAAAAAAAAAACTATGGATAAACAAATTAAAAGCAAAAAAAAAAAAAAGAAGGCTGTCTTTAAAAATACAAATTTTTGGTGGCTCAGTCATTAAGTGTCTGCCTTCGGCTCAAGTCATGGTCCCAGGGTCCTGGGATGGAGCCCCACATCGGGCTCCCTGCTCAGCGGGAAGCCTGCTTCTCCCTCTCCCACCCCCCTGCTTGTGTTCCCTCTCTCGCTGTGTCTCTCTCTGTCAAATAAATAAATAAAATCTTAAAAAAAAAATACAAATAAAAGACGAACAAGAGTATAAAACAAAAATGGCAAGCAAGCACTGACTCTCTTCTCAAAAACCTAAACCTAAAGACATTACAAAACCTGGAGAAAAAGTAAGATATCTGTCAAAACTAATATAAAGACAATTAAGACTGAATTCTTGCATCAGCCAGAGAAATATGACCAATAGAAAATTTTATATATTTCAAAGAGAGAGAGATTGATTGATGGATGGATGGATGGATGGATTATAAGGAATCTGCTCTGGATTATGGAGTCTGAGAAGTCCTAAGATCTGAAGTAGGAAAGAGAGACAATGCTATAGTTCCAATATGTGTGTGAAGATCTGAGAACCAGGAAAGGAAATGGTATAAGTTCCAGTCTGAGTCTAATTCCAAAGGCAGGAGAAGACCTATGTCCCACCTCGAAGACAATCAGGCAGAGAGAGTGAATTCCCTCTTACTCAGTTTTTCTGTTCTATTCAGGACCTCAATGGATTAGATGAGTCCTACCCACACTGGGGAGGGCAATATGCTTTTCTTAGTCTACTTATTCAAATGTTTATATCATCCAGAAACACCCTCATAGAAATACCCAGAATAATGGGCACTTTGTGGCCCTGTTAAGTAAGAACATAAAATTAACCATCACATGATAGCATTTTCGGGAGCTAGCACTGTTGGCAAGTTTTTAGGTTTATCTTTTTATCTCGCCCTCATAGTGGTGGCAGCTTGTTGTTGATGGAAAAAGGCAAGGAAACATCTGGGTCTGGAGAACAGTTGAGAAGTATAGGCGGTTAGCTGGCCCCTGAATATTTCCTTCACCTCCACTCCCTTATACAAATAGTTTTCAAAAACGATTCTTTAAAATGATTGTATCTAGTCCAACTTTCATGTAAAAGCAAAATCAAAGGTTTTTGATATTAATTGTTAAGTGGGAAAAGAAAGGTAAAATATAATATATCTTATAATGTGTCTTAAGTGTGAAACAAGGGAAAATAAGAATGTCCTTATTCTCTTTTTATGCATAAAATCCTTAGAAGTATAGGAAAAAAAAACGCAAATAACTATGTTTACAAATGAAGGGGTAGGAAACAGGTAAAGGAGACAGAGATGGGAAGGAGAGTTTTAACTGTTTACCTTTGTGTGTGTGTGTGTCCATGGAAGTATATTACCTTTAGAAAAATAAATTTAATTTTTAAAAATAAATGAAAGAAAATAATGTTACCAGACTTAAAAGGCCTCAGAAGGTTTATTGTTCAAGGACCATCCTGGGAATTACTCTTGAGAAAGTACTTGAGCATAGAAAGAATATATCTAGGAAGATACTCTAAGATACGCTTAATTATTTTTCAATACCCAGTCACTTCTTTTTCCTTAGTAATAAACCCCTGCATAACATGCTCCCTTAAATCCAACATTTCTCAGCTTCCCTAGCAATTAAGGTAGAGTCATTCTGACCAATGAGACAAAAGCCAAAATGTTATGTGGAACTTTTAAAGAGAGTGTGTGCAGAGATTATTACAATGAACTAAAAAAAACCAACCATATGCTATCTGCAAGAGATATGCTTTAAATATAAAGACACAAACAAGTTGAAAATAAATGGATAGAAAAAGTATATCATGGAAACAATTACAAGAAGGCTGGAAGGGCTATGTTAATACAAAATTAAATACAAGTTAAGAAAAAGAATATTAGTAGAGATAAAGGGAGAGATTTCATAATGATAATAGGTTCAGTTCATCTGGAAGATATAACAATCATAATGAATATAAACTTAATGACAATGTTTCAAAAGATATGAAACAAAAATGGACAAAATTAAAGGGAGAAATAGACAAAAACACAGTCATAGTTTTGAACAGCCCTTTCTCAGCAATTGATAAAGATGATCTGAACAACACTGCCAATCACCTTGACCTAACTGGTGTTTACAGACAATTATACTTCACACAAATGCCAAATACACATTCTTTTCAAGTACACATATTTTGTTTACAAAGGTAGACTATATGTGGTTCCCATAAGTCTTAAATTTAAAAGGCCTAAAGTTTTGTGTGGAGGTGAGCATGTTACTCTCCTTTAATGATTGGTTAAACTCCTGGACTGGAGGAAGACTTTGGACAGCCATCAGAGATCTTTTTTGGGGGGCTTCTTTTCCTCATAATTTTACATATATATGTTTTTTTTTGAGAGAGGGAGAGAGAACATGCACGTGCATGTGTGCGCAGGGATGTGGGAGAGGCAGACGGAGAGGGAGCGAGAGAATCTTAAGCAGTTTTCACACCCAGTGTGAGGCCCCACTCAGGGCTCAATCTCACAACCCTGAGATCATGACCTGAGCCGAAATCAAGAGTGAGACGCTTAATCAACGGAGTCACCCAGGTGCCCCTTTCTCAAAATATTAACTTTTATTGTCTTTTCTAGTGTCTCTCCGCCTGGTGCTGAGACTCCTTTACTGTCATAACTTCAAGCCAACAGATGATCCTTTCTACTCAAGGAGATTCATAAATGTTGTCTACCTTGGATTTGTCTGTCTCTGCCGTTTGTAACTCCTATATGTAAGTTCCCCAACAGATCAATGTTGACCTGTAGGTAGGGACATCTCTATGCCCCTATTCAGCAGCAAGAAGCTACAGAAGATATGACCTTCCACCCTCAGCAACCTTAAAGATTTAAGGGTCAAAATTGTTCAGGGGGTAAAATGAGGAGAACAAAGGCAAAAGAAATGTAGAAAAAATTAAATTTCCTTACAATTTACAGCCCTTTGATAAATACCTGAGACATATAGAGTGACATTCCTTAAGGGATTCATAGCTGCCTTAATGTTAATGCTTCGCTAGAGACTAAAAACAATCTTAGCTTGATAATAGCCAGACCTTCAGGATCCTGTAAGTCTTCTCTAAAGTACAGAAATCCCTTTAGATAATTCCCTTATCTCTACCCCACCTCCAACCTAAAAATATATAATCCGCCACACCTCACAATCACAGCTCTTTCTACCCTGTCCCTGTGTTGTAATACAAGCACCTTTTTGCACCATAAAAAGAAGAAAGGAAGGAAGGAAGGAAGGAAGGAAGGAAAAGAGACAGAGAGAGAAAGAAAGAAAGAAAGAAAGAAAGAAAGAAAGAAAGAAAGAAAGA